>NC_025994.2:111906959-112006959 GCF_000442705.2 Elaeis guineensis
AGACCGATCCTTTGGGGCTCTTTCAGCTCCCGACCTTGTATGTGGCACCTCTCTGAACTCCCTCGACCGTTCGAACTTCTCCGACAATGGACTTCTGCGTTCACCCACCAGACCGCCCCAAAGGCCCTCTGGGCCTCACTGACAGTCGACCTCCTACAGAGCAGCAACCATTCCCCGAGTCTCTCCCAGACTTCTTCCGACCACAGATGACCCTACTCCGAACTCCTTCCGGGCTTCGCCAGCATCCGAGCTTCCCCGACAACGAGATTTCTACACTAACCAGACTCCTTCCAAGTTTTTACGGTGGTCGACCACCTCTCGGATCCTAATCGAGCTCCCGTGAGAGCCAAACTTCTGCTACGAACGGTCTACTCCGAACTCCTACAGCGGGCTGTCTACCCCAGATATCTTCTGTAAGTAAATTTCTTCCGAACTTCTGTTACAGGTAGACTCCAGCCGAGCTACTCCGTAGCGAGTGGGCTCTGGACGAACTTCTACAGTGGGACATTACTCCAAGCTTCCATGACAACTGGTCCTCGCCCGAGCTCCTACAATAAACGGCCCCCTTTCGACCTCTCACGAGAATCGAAGCCCGTCCGAACTTCTCCAGTGGATGGATTCTAGATGAGCTTCTATGACGACGAGCTCCAGCAACTGGGTCCCTACGATAGTCGATCGCCTCGGATGTCTGTCGAGCCTCTCCAATGCTATCCGAAGTCTATCGTCGGTTGACCTCACCAGGCTCCCCATAAAATTGGACTTCCCCGACGGACGATCTTCGGATGAGCTTCCACATCAGATAAATCTCAGACGGACTTTCCTAGCGATCGGACTTCTCCGGACTTCGTCAACAAAAAATCTCCATCCGAGCTCCTACAGCAGGTGACTCCCGCCTGAAAGGTCAGCACCCGAAGCGTCCGATGATAGTAGGTTCGTCAGCGACCTCGGAACATCCGAGCCTCTCCTAGAATGATGATGTAAAGAGCCATTCTGCTCCATCAAGCATCCCAGCCGAGCTTCAGCCGACGGCTCCACCACTCTCTGACAAGCCACGACAAGAGCCGTCATCCTGCTCCACTCTCTGCAACGGATTCCATGCAGCTCCACCACTCTCTGACAAGCCACGACAAGAGCCGCCATCCTGCTCCACTCTCTGCAACGGATTCCATACAGCTCCACCACTCTCTGGCAAGTCCCGACAACAGACACCACTCCACTCTCCGCAATAGGCTCCACGTGGCCCTGAACGACCCCTGACACCACTACTCTCCGTAACAAACTCCATGCAGCTCTGAGCGGTCCATGACCAGATGGTTACAGACGTCGCTGTTGGTCAGTTACACCCTCCGTCTATAAATAAGGACCTCCAGATACGTTCTTCTCTAAGCTGGTAACTCTATCTCGAAACTCTGCCAAAATTTTTGCTCGAGCACTCCATTTCTGTTGAAGCAGAGTACTGACTTGAGCGTCGGAGGATCTTGCCGGAGCACCCCCAACTCCGATTTAGACTTTCTTTGCAGGTCCGACGGTGGCCGCGATCATCCCAGCTCCAGCTTCTCCGACTTCGACGGAATTCTGCACCAACAGGCTTATATATAGGAATTTGATTAATCATGGACTAGGACAAGATCTTGATTAATCCAAAGTTGGAAAGAAAAAGATTATGATATAAGATACGAGGAATTGATGATAAGATACATGAAACTAATGCTTGTTGATATGTCATGATACATCTCTTTTGACCAGACATATATTTAATACATATTTATATAGATATTTAAGTTATTCTGGATATTTGATATAAGATTTCATGCTCTATGCTTATTACTATTTTTAAATTATATTATTATATTGATGTGGATGCACGAAGATTCTTACTAGACTGTAAAATTCATAATCTTCTTTTTTTTTATTTTAGAGTTACAGAATGTTTGTACTTGACTAAGTTTCAGATCTTGGTTTGAAAGGATTGATTAGATAGAGCATCATCAATATCAGTTAGATGATCGAGTTTTATAAATTGCATAAGATTTAATATTTATTAATATAAAATATTTGTTATGAATTAAGATCAATAATGTTCATAAAAATTTGAGATTGTAATGAATTTTAAAATCTTATATATTATTTAGGATCTTACCCTATGGAGTATGCGATTATCACGTGGCCGACCTGGGTGCTAGGTTTAGGGTGTGATAAAGTGGTATCAGAGCTTAGGTTCTAATCACTAGGGACTATAACTTAAGTAGTATTTGAGTATAAATTTATGATCACAAGGACATGATAGACATAGCAAAAATGATTCAAAATTTAGATTTTGAATCAATAGATATTATGATAAAATTTATGCATAAGTGGCATATAATGTATATGTTGCCCAGAAAGGTAGCAACCTAGTAGGGGGGTGAATTGGGTTCTTTAAAAATTTCAACTAAATTTTAAAATCTAAGAAGTAATGTGCTTCAATTAAATTAACTTATATAATTGTGAAGTGAAAGCAATGTGCAATAGTGGAAATAAGAGATCAAATAAGCTATGCAAGAATTAAAATTATGCTAAGCAAAAATAAAAATAAATCAAGCAAGCACAAGAAGGCACAACACAAAATACGATCAAATTTATGATGGTTTGGTGCAACCCACACCTACGTCCACTTCTCAAGAGCTCTTTGAGAATTTCACTATAATCTTCTCGATTACAATATATTTATTTACCTAGAATTACAAATAAATTTAATTAATTTTTTGGGATCACCAACCACAACCTATATATCGATTATTTTTTCGAATTCACAATCAGTCCAGTTGATTTTACGGACTCACCAACCAAAATCTATAATATCTAATTCTGGACTTGGATGGGCCTAACCTCAATTTGATTTTTTTCAAAGAAACTTATAAAGAAAATAAAAATATAAGATATAGAATTTTAGTACAAAAGAAAATAAAAAATAAAATTCTTTTTGGCTCAAAAAAAGTTGATGAAGAGTTGCTCTTTTTGATGCTTGACTTTTATTTTTTTGAAGCTTGGGAGGATGATGTTAATAATGGAGAAGATTGCTCTTGAAAGCTCACTAAAATTTGTGCATAAAAATCTTCTCTTTTTCTCTTCTCAAAAAGTGTTTAATGAAGTTCTCATCAATTTGAATATTCCACTCTTTAATCCCCTTAATCTTCTTTTCCAAATGATTCTCTAGCTTTTAATAAGCTTAAAAGTGGTTGGAGAGTGAGTTTTAGCCATTGAAAGAGCTGAAATAGCTATTAGAAGCAAAAACTAGCTGTTAAAGAAGTGTGAAAAATTAACCATTAGTGTAATTCTATGTCAGGAGTCATCTCGAAATAACATCGAATTGGCTCATAAATGTCTACGAGTCAGCTCGAGCATCTCTTGAGTCAGCTATATCTCAGGTCCATAAAATTCGGCTTTTTGTTTCCCTTGAAAGAGTCAGCTCGTACTATTCATGAGTTGGCTCGAACTTGTATCGATCTTCTTCTAACATGCTAGAGTCGACTCTTCACTCCCAGGAGTTGACTCCTCATAGCCAAACATGAGAAAATCTATTCTTGAAGTACTTTGGCTCAACAATTTAAATTTTTTTTTCATAGATGATTTCTTCATTGTGAGCATTTAGAAAATCCTTCATTCACTTTTGAAATATATGATTAGCACCATAATTACTCAATATTTTGTAATCATCAAAATCAATCATAGGATTAATAATCTCTTCTTTTTTGATGATGACAAAATTTTGGATATATGTACAATAAAACAACATATAATGTCTTTCAATTAAATTACCAATATAAATCATGAACTGAATAAATATGCACTTGTAATCATGTACTTCATGAAAGTTTTAAATCATCTTAAATTCAGATTTTAAGCATGATATATCAAAAAGACATACATTCACAATATATACTCATTTTATATGATTATCTTAAGCAAAACAAAATAAGCATTTCAAGCATCTCAAGCAAATATATATTCAAGCAATTTAAGCATATACTCATCACAATATTATCTCCCCCTTTTTGACAGCATCAAAAAGTGCAAGAGAAAGATTGAGACAATATCATCAAAATCAACTCAAATTTGAATGTACACATATTTAATTTCAAATATTTATTTAAGTTCACCCCCTTTTAAATTTAACTTGGATTCAACTTCCAAATTCAGATTTTCTAACTTCTCCCCTTTGGAAGCTTCTTTCTTTTTGAAAGTTTAAAGCAAATTCAACATAGATTCAAAAGTATTTTTTTTTTGAACAATATAGATTTAAAAACATCTCTCCCCTTTTTTGAAATAATATATAAGAAATGAGTAAGTTCTCATATTCAGCTAGAGAATTACTTTGAACTTTAAAGATTTAAGATGGATAGAGCTTTTCAAAATAAAGGATTCTTCCAAATAAAGCATATGATATATTTAGTTTTTTTAATAAGTCATTTCTTTCTTTTCTTAAGCAGCATCAATCAATTTGATGCATGAAGACATCAATCTTTAGAAATTATTTTTAAGATATAATAGCTATGCAAAATGGATTTGAGACAAAGTATTCTTTTCTTTTTCATATGCCAAAAGATTAAACAATAGAGTGCAAGGCAATAATAATCTATCTGATACCAATGATACCAATTATGAAATTTTTTTATCAAAAAGATGAATCGATTAAATTCAGATCAAAATGATAAATCATTTTGATTTGATACCAGTAGGTCATTGAAAACAAATTATAAAGGGATATTTTGTTTTTCAATAAGAGCATCTCTTCCTTTTCTTAAGAAATAACATTCAATTAATTTCAATGTATGCATTCTTGAATTTATCTTAAATAATATCATATTAAGAATATAACTATACAAAATCAAATTTGAGACAAAACACTCTTCTTCTTTTTGCCAAAAGATAGAGCAATGGAATACAAGACAAGTAGTAAGCTGTTTGATAGCACTTATGAAAATTTCAAAAAAAATAATTTTTTTGATATCAATTATTTTAAAATTTAAATCAAGTAATATCTTCATTAAAAAAAATTTGATATTATTTAAAACATTTAGCTTAATACCAATTTTACAGGATTCAAGAGGAATACTTTTTCAAATTTATTTCTTGAAAACAATCAATTGGAGCAAAATAATAGAAATGATGACTAAATTAAAGCTTGCAAAGTACAAATATATTTCTCAAAATGAATCAAATGAACAAAATCATTTGAGTGCTTAAATATATCAAGGTAGCAAAATACACACATATACCAATGGTTTTTTTTAAGATTAATAGTGATTTTTCTGATTAAGTTCAAAAAAGATTATGATTCCTCCTATAATTTCAAATAGTACTTTCTCCCCCTATTTTTCATAATAAATGCCAATAAATTTATTTTTCTTAATTCTCTCTCTTTTTCTTCTAAATCATGCGTATTCGTTCAATTTTAAAGAAATAAGCATTTCAAGAACATGTTTTTCTTCCCCTTAGTTTTTTAAACAAAGCAAATATTCAATCAAACACAAGTATAAACATCAAGCACATTGAATTTTTATAAAAGATCAAATTTTTATTGATTAGCTAAAACATAAATATAGAATATGATAAAAATATGAGTACATACAAAATATATGAGAGCTAATTTCTATACAGATGACAGAAATGAATTGCTAAGGTTATTAAAGCTCTATGAAAAAATCCTAGCATCCTAAGTAAGTATAGGTCAGGATAATCCTAAGATGTAGATCCAAACCAATCAAAAAAAGAGGGTGTTTGATGTTTCTAGATGGCTGACTCCAAACATCCCTCACTGTAGTGAAAGTCTGAATCAACCTGACAGACTCTTCTCTAACTAGTGCTAGAGCATCCATCGGCTCTCTCCTTGCTTGCTATACCTTTGGTGGGTACCTCTAAATCTCGACACAAATAGAAAAGACAATCAAGATGAAAATTCTCTCGATAAACACATCCTCATCCAGTATCCCAAATAATTGATTCGAGCTCTATGGATGATCAATCTATGGAGGTGGAGCTGTCTCTATCTGTACTGCTGGTTCTTCAATCATGACAGATGCTATAGCACGAGTGTTGGCACTGATATCCTTAATACCTTCAACATCATCTCGATCCAATCTTAATCTGATGTGTTGCTGCTTAAGACAATCTGAGGTGCTCCCATCGATCTGCATATGTGGTATTTTATCTAATGCATCTCAATCTGCACGTCTTTCACTTTGAAAACTAGACTTCCAACATTCACTTTCATGTTGCCATAAAATTTTTTCACTAATCTAGGGCAAATGGGCAAATTCTTTCTTGCACGGAAGAACAACTTGGAGAGGCCTTAGATCCAAGAATTTTTTGCACGGGCTTTCCTCTTCTTTGCATGAGTTGCATCCGAGGTGCCATTGAAGAACAAGTACCATAAGATTAGGTTGGAAATAGAGAATGGAAGGTCCAATTTTGGTGCATGAAGAGTAGATTGAATGAGGTTTGGCTCAAAAGAAAACGGAATAGAGTGATAGAGCCACCCGATGTCTCCAATTAAAAAATCCATCCCAGATCCAAAAGTTTCAAATCTATTAAGGGAACATTGAATAGGGGTTGACTCCTCATACACTACAAGAAAAAATAAAATTAGAAATGAAAAAATCCATTTCTAAATAAGAAAATTCCGTTGCTAAATGTATTTAGCAATAGAATAGAAACAAAAAAATTCAGTTTCTAAATTTTGTTCTATTTCTAAATTTAAATACTGATGGCTTTTTCATTACTAAATAGAAACAGAAATAGTATCCATTGCTAAAATCAGCAACAAAAAAAAATTTTGTTCCTAATTTAGGAACCGCATGGTTCCGTTGCTAAATTAGCAAGGTTGGTGCTTCGATTTCTAAATTTAAAATAAAAACCTTTTTCATTTCAGAATTAGAAACAAAATTATTATCTTTAGCAATAGAAACTTTCTATTTCTAAATTTAGCAATAGAAACTTTCTGTTTCTAATTTTTGTTGCAATTTCGTTTCTAATCTGTTTCAAAATTTTCCGCCAAATATTGGCGCTTAATTTAGAAACAAAAAATTTTTCATTTCTAAATTTCCTTACAAATCCATTTCTAAACCATTTCTAATATTTTTTCAGATTTTATTTCTTTTTCATTTTAGATCCATTGCAGATTAGAAAAAAAATTCTATTTTTAATTTTTGTTGTAATTTTAGCTATTCCTTGTAGTGATAGAACTATTTTTCTTCAAGAAGCCACAAGTTGACTCCTCAATTTTAAGAGTCGACTCTTTGATATAGAAAATAGTTCAAAAGTTTTTAAATCAAAAAATAAATTGATCAAAATGATTAGAAATCAATGGGCAATCAAATCAAGGATCAGGAATGATATTCAACTCAATTTGGGGGATCAAAAATTAATCAGTTGGGGGGTTTATAATTGATCAAATCAAGTAGGATCAAATCAAATCAATTTGAGGAACCTAGATGAAGGCTCTAAAATTTAGGTTCAACTAGAAAATTTTCAAATCCTTAAAGATCAAGCTATAATGCAATCCAAATCAACAACATCAAGCATACAGTCTTTTATGAATTGATGAATTATCTTGATATTTTTCAAATCAAATAATTATTGAGATATTTCAATAATTACATATTTTGTGAGAATGTTAAAAATTAATTTATAAATTTTACATCCAAATATCATCTTATACAATCAAACTTACTTTAGTTAGGTTTTTCAAATAATTGACAACATATGATGCGTTATGAGAGCATGTTGAATTCAAAGTAAAATTTATGCTTCTAACAATCAATATAATAATAGAATTAAAAGAACATTTATATCAATATATTTAAACAAGCAATAAAAATCATCATAATATCATATATATGTATGAAGCATCAAAATCATTTATTCAAGCAAAATAAATTTAGCAAACGATGATGGTATGATGTGAGAAAGGTTTAGCTTTTACCAAATATTATCATCCATTCACTTTAAGTTCTAAGCATCTATTTTCAAGAATTTACTCCTTTTATACCCTTGGATGTTAGGTATACCACAAAATCATTTTCTAAGTTTTGGTACCAAAGTCATTTTGGGTCCATTAGAGTTAGTACATATAGTTTCTTTTAGAACCCAAATTTGTTTAATCAAAATATGACCATTTTTTTTAATACTGCATTCAAAAATTTTATGGCCTACTTTGTTACATTTGAAATACACTATAAATAATTTTCATATGTATCTTTATCAAATATATTTTTCATAAACTTTTATTTTCTTGAAGGATTGAAACCAAGTCAACTTTATCAAAAACAGTCTTTTGATTATTCAAAATTAATTAAAACTTTTGTGAGACAATAATAAACTTTTCAAGCATAGACTTCAATATTTCAATCTCTTTTTAAGTTTGATATTTTCTTTCATTAGAGATTTTTTAGATTTTAAAAGATTTTCTTTTTCTTCATCTAACATTTTTTTCTCTTTTTTCAAAAGATCATCTTTTTCTATCAAAATCTTATTCTTTTCTTTAGCTAAAGACATATTTGAACTTTTGATCTCCTTATTTTTTAGTCTTAACTTTTTATATTCATTCATTAGATCATTAAAGGCTTCATATAATTCATTAAAAGAAATTTAGAAGAGTCTTCAATATATACCTTATTATCATTGGCCATGAGGCATAAATTTGTAATACCTTCCTCTTCTTTTCTTCATCTGAGCTAGAAATATCACTATCTCCCTCAATTCCCAACATTACGCTCTTTTTGATCTTTTTGGGATTCTTTTTGAATAGAGAGTAGCCCGACTTGTAATGTCTCCTTTTGTTGCACTTACAGCATATGACACTTCTTCTTCATTTTCTTCATTATTTTTTTTCTTCTTAACCATTTCTTCTTAAGAAACTTTTTAAATTTTATAGTGAGCAGTGCAAGTCTTTATCTTCATCTTGACTATCTTCTTCTTCTTCTTCCTCCAACTCATCGCTATCTTTGAATTGGATGGTTGATTTGAAGGCATTGTCTTCTTCTTCTTTGATTCTTCTTCTTCCTTTTGTTGATGTGTGTTTAACTCATGAGTTATAAGTGAACTAACTAACTTCTCCATGGATAGCTTAGTGAGATCTTTTGCTGCTTGTATGGTCGTCACTTTGGCTTTCTATGCTTTAGGCAAATACCTAAGAATCTTGCAAATAAGCTCATAGTTAGAATAGATTTTGCCAAGACCATTTAAAGCATTGATAATATCAGTAAATTTAAAAAATATATCAAAAATAGACTCATGTTACTCTATTTTGAATATTTCATATTTATGAATTAATTTTAGATTCTTTAACTTGGCTTATTCCTTCATAAGTTATTTCTAATTTATCCCAAATTTTTTTTGCTGATGTGAAAGTTGATATTTATTAAATTTATATGCATCTAAAGAATAATATAAAATATTAATAACTTTTGTATTTAATTGAGTCATCTTTTTATCATTCTCATTCCAATCCTTTTCTAACTTGGGAAGAGAACACATCATTAACATCAATTATGGGTGTGTGTGGTCCTTTAGTTATGACTCTCTATATGTCACAATCTAAAACTTGTATAAAAATCCTCATTCTAGCTTTCCAAAATATATAGTTGGTGCCATTAAATAGTGGTGGTCAATATAAATTAACCTTCCACAAATGAGGAACCAATTGAGATTGCCATGATCTTTGGCTCAAAATGGTTAAATCAACAACAAATATTAAAATACCCACTCTGATACCAATTGTTACCCAGAAAGATAGCAACCTAAGAGGGAGGGGTGAATTGGATTCTTTAAAAATTTCAACTAAATTTTAAAATTCAAGCAGTAATGCTCTTCAATTAAATTAACTTATATGATTATGAAGTGAAAGTAATACACAACAAAGTAAATAAGAGATAAAATAAGCTATGCAAGAATTAAGACAATACCAAGCAAGAAATAAAAATAAGTCAAGCAAGCACAAGAAGGCATAATACAAATATGATCAAATTTATAGTGGTTCAGTGCAACCCCGCACCTACATCCACTCTCCAAGAACTTCTTATGAATTCTACTATAATCTTTTCGATTACTATATGTTTATTTTATCTGGATCACAAACAAATCCAGTTGACTTTTTGAGATCACCAACTATAACTTATACACCGATTATTTTTAAATTTACAATCAACTGAGTTGGTTTTATGGGCTTACCAATCAAAACCTATAATATCTAATTTTGGGCTTAGACGGGTCTAACCCCAAATTTTTTTTCTCCTAAAGATACTTGTAAAGAAAGTAAAAATATAAGATGCAGGATTTTAGAATAAAAAAATAGAAAATAAAAAATAGACTCTTTTTGGCTTGAAAAAAAGTGATGAAGAGTTTCTCTATTGATTCTTGACTTCTATTATTTGAAGCCTGGGAGGATAATGCTGACGATGGAGAAGATTGCTCTTGAAAGCTCACTAAAATTTTATGCACCAAAATCCTCTCTTTTTTCTTCTCAAAAGTATTCAATGAAGCTCTCACCAATTTAAATATTTCACTCTTTAATCTCCTTAATCTTCCTTTCCAAATGATTTTTTAGTTTTTAATAGATTTGAAAGTGGCTGAAGAGTGAGCTTTGACTGTTGGAAGGGCTGAAGTAGCTATTAGAAGGAAAAATTAGTGGTTGAAGAAGTATAGAAAAAGTAGCCATTAGTGCAGTTTCGTGTTAGGAGTCGGATCGAAATAACATTGAATCAGCTCGTCAGTGTCCTTGAGTAGCTCAAGCACCTCTTGAGTTGGCTCGATCTCAGATCTTCAAAATTCGACTTTCTATTTTCTCTAAAAGGTCAGCTCATACTATTAATAAATCGACTCGAACTTGTGCCAGTCTTCTTTCAATATGCTAGAATCGACTCTTCACTTTGAGGAGTCGACTCTTCTTAGCCAAATATGAGAAAATCTATTCTTTGAAGTACTTTGGCTCGACAACTTGAAAGAATTTCTTTCATGGATGATTTTTTTATTGTAAGCATTTAGAAAACTCTACATCCACTCTTGAAACACATGATTAGTATCATAATTACTCATATTTTGTAATCATCAAAATTAATCATAAGGTCAACAGTGTATAACAGAATTGATGAGTTGTATCTTAAATTTCAATAAGTAAGATTTGGCCCAAGTATAAGAGTTATTGACCCTAGAATAAAGTAGGATATATTGATATATTGTGTTGTGCTGGATGTATCTAGTCAATTATTATTTCGATGATTTGAAATTTTAAACTTAATATGGATGAAGATCATGATGACTTTTCTAATTTTGATGTTAATTATTTGATCATTATAATTTGGGCTTTACCAATAAGAAGTTATTTAGGATAGAGCTTAAATAAAAAATTATAGTATCATAAAGGAATATTCTTCAAGAATCGAACTTCTAAGAGGAACAAGTATGAAACTGGCGTGTAGAAGAAAAGTATATTTGATTCAATTGGATGTGAGATATGTATCTTAGTGAGATCTTTGATAATTTAAAATATCATCTTTGGATCGGCTTAATTTTTCTATATTTATTGTAGATGTTTAAGATGTTTAAATTTTTAGTCAAAGTTAGACTTATGAGCAGATCTAAAGGATCCTAACTGATATTGAATTGAGCGGAGAAATTAGTTTGGGATACTTCTATGAGTTTGACATTTAAGAGATAAGATTTCAAGTGAGTTTATCGATTGACACTAAGGATTGTGGTGAAGAAAGCTCTATATGAAATAATCAACTGATTTACTAATAGAAATACTATTGTGAACTTTTCTAATTTGTTGAGGTTTGGAGTTAATCCTTTTAAAAAGAAAAATCAATTTGGAATTGTCTAATTGATAATCAAGTGAATCTAGGGTTAACTCACTTTTAATTTGTTCTGGATTTGTGGGGTTCTAAATAAGTGATGAAGCATATGTAGTGGGCTTCAAACATGGAAAGTGGATGAGTTTAATCTTGATGTGAAATTCTTGAGGCATAGTAAAAATAAAGAAAGTTAAAAGTTTTACTCTAGTTCTATCAAAAATTTTGAAAGGTTAGATTTTTTTAAGATTCTAATATAAAGCAATATTCTTGTCAGAATTCATCTAATAACCCTACAGAATTTGATAAATTTAGATCAAAATGTGTAGTAGAAGTATGGTGGTATGAATTGATATATTTTTCTTTGATTTGAAAGTAATCATAATGGAAGACTTGAGTTAGCTAAAAAGGATTTTATTGATAGAAGGAAATGAAATATTGCAAATCCTTGGGTCAATATAGAGGTAATTTTATTATGGAAACCCTAAGGAGGATTTTGAGCATCTCAAATTTAGCGTTATTGATTGATGGTTAGGCTCAAATCTAGAATATTGTGATCTCCTTCTTCAAGCTCTGATACTGTTACTCCATCTATTTTAATAGGCTTGAGGTATTTCTAAAATAAAAGTCTAATTGAAAACATGGAAGATACTAAAAGAAGAAAGAAGGCTACCGATACTCAAACCTTCTACTAAAGGTAGATTGGGCCAATAGTATTTTTCAAGTGAAAAAATCAAAATTAATGAATTTTAAGGACAAGTAGTTATGATAAATTAATCTAAAGTTGAGAGGCTAATGTTCTTTTGAAAGAGAATAAAAGAATTTGATATATACAGTAAAATGAAAGGATCAAGTTTGCAATGCCATATTTTCTTTATGTTGAGATCTTATGAAGCAAGTACTCTGAGAGATAAATGACTTGGGAGCACAAGGATGACATAGTGGATGTGTACTTTTAAAGTTTGTATCTCAAACAAGTTAATTTCAAAAAATAAAATTATTTTAAGAGGGAGAATGCAAGGATCCATCCCTTTATTTTTTGGATGAATTTTAAAGCACCCAAAAAAGGGAGTTCATGCATTGTGCATGTGAGAGATTGAAGCAAAACTCCCGATCGAAGTCTTCCTCTTCTCCGATTTTGACTGAGAAAGGCCCTAGGGCATACTAATCCTATGATTTTGGATCTATAAAAAGGGTTTTCTCCACCTCTCTAGTCACCCATCCGAGAGTCGATCAACATTGGTGAAAACTTCTTGAGTTTCCATTGAGCATACCCGACAAGCCCTCATCGATTCGTCATTAGAAATTGAGATAAGTGACCTCAAATCCCTCTCTCTACCTTACTTTGATTTTTAGACCACTAGTGTAGTGGGTTAGAATCGGCCAAGTGCTGGATTTTTGAGGGAATGGGATCTCCCCTATTCCAAGTTTATTTTTATATTTTTCCTTCTTTTGTTTTGCCAACCACAGACAATTGTGGCCACTTCCGGGATCATCTCCTCCTTGGTGTCAGATATTATTGTTGGCCACTGATCGAGGTTCCACTATCATGGCATGGAGGAGAGGAAAAATGGGGGGGGGAAGGGGAGCTCTATTTTAAAAGAGGAGAGAGAGAGAGCTATCTCTCTTCTCTCTCTCTTTTTCCTCTAATATTTTCTCTTTTCTCTCTCTAGATGAGTGAAGGGATTCAAAAAATAAAGATAATTTCTCCTCTTTTCTCTCTCCTATCTTTCTCTCTCTATAAATTTCTATATCTAGTATATCTCTCTAAAATCTTTCTCTCTCTAGAATCTTTCTCTCTCTCCATGGAGTTCTATCTCTAGAGATTTTATGGACCAGTGGAGGTCTAAGTGTTCAGGTAAACCCAGATCAATTGGTTGATCCTAGAAGGGGTCTTAGACCTATAATGTTTAGGTGTTTTCATAATTATTGTTCATGATTGTCTATGATAGACCTTGATTACATAGAGGTGCAATTATTTCCATAAGGTGTCAAGTGGAACATCTTGACTTTGAGTTTGTGGATCGAGGGGTTGATCGATTACTATGCTTGAGTCTGAATCAGGATAGATAAGAATCTCTATATATGATCATCATTTTATATATTATTAATACCGTTAGATTTATATCATTGGTTTGTACCATTGGATTCGTGTTGATGGATTTCTTTTTTGAGATACTATTAACTGTATAATGATTTTTTGGCATCAGTATAGTATGTGTTAACTATATTTGTGTACCAATGATTGATGATATGATTATGCTTATGATATGCTTTTTGATCATACTGTAAATTGAAACTAATGTATTGAAATTAATATATAATAATTAGATGAAAAAGATATGATTTAGACTAATCTCATCATGTGGATAGCTGGCCAGAAATTTATCTGGGACAACCTTTATGTCTTATGTGTGAGATAACCGATCAAGAGCTTATGCTTGGGATAACCTCCACGAGCTTATATATGGGATAGTCTCCAAAGCTTATGCCTAGGATAGCCGATGAGGAGTCTACGCTTGGACAACCTTCATAAGCTTATATATGGGATAGCCTCCAGAAACTTATACCTGGGATAGCCTCCATATGTTTATGTATAGGAATTTGATCAGTCTTGGACTGGGTATGATCTTGGTTAGATTAAAATCAGAAAGAAAAAGATTAAGAAATCTAAAATTGTTGTAAGAGGAAGGGATGATAAGATATATAAAACTAATGCTGGATAAAGAACTTCGCTTGTTGGCATGTCGTGATACATTTATTTTGACCAGACAGATATTTAATACATATTTATATGGATATTTGAGTTATTCTAGATATTTGATATAAGATTTCATGCTCTATGCTTAATACTAATTTCAAATTTATTATTATATTGATACAAATATGCGGAGATTCTTACTGGGCTGTAAAGCTTCACAATCTCATTCTTTTCTTTCCTTTTTAGAGTTATAGGATTGTTGCTCCTAGATTGATTTTGATGACTACAAAACAGTTTGAAGGGATACAAATATTTTTTATTGAAAAAGACCTTATGCTCTACAGGGGCAAAATCGTAATTTCATCAAAACTCTGATTTGATAGCATCATCGTGTAGAACAAATGATATGTAATCTATTGGTGAAAGTTTCATGGTTTTTGGACTTATATTTTTGGAGTTATGAAGGTTTGAAGTTTTGAGTGAGTCGACTCATGAGTCAACTCATGAAACTATGAGCTGATTGGCACGCAAAGATTAGCCATGGCACGCTGGTTTTCTGGCTTGGCACGACCTGTGAGTCGACTCATGAGTCGACCCACAAGGCATGAGTCGACTCATGAGTCGACTTCTGCTGTTTTGGGCCAAGAAAATCCAGAAACCAATCTCTGGACTTTGCAACAGAGGTCGACTCATGAGTCGACCCCTGAGGCATGAGTCGACTCATGAGTCGACTCATATGACGGGATTTGCCTGTAACGGCTAGTTTTTGGCCAGATTTGGTTGCTTTTTAATGCTGCTTTTTGTGCTCTAACGGCTCTTTTTCTGCCTAGTTTGTTTTCCCTTGTCTCTTAAGGCTATAAAAGGTTTCAAAAGGTGGAAAACAAAAAGAGAGATCCAAATATCCAAGAGGCATTCAAGTGATTTGAAAAGAGAAAATCAAGAGCATTCAAGAGGGCATTCAAGTGCATTCAAGAGAAGGTTTTTCAAGCCAACTACTCAACATCATTCAAGAGCTCATTTAAAGCCTTCAAGAAGCCATCAATCAAGCTCACCAACTCCTCAAGCATTTACTTCATCTCTCATCCACTTTGAGGAAATCCAAGAGGGGCTTCTTCATTTGAGTAAAGCGTATTTATTGTTATATTCGCTCACTTAAGGAGCTATTCTTGTACTTATTTGTGCTCTAAACTGATTTTATCTTGTGAGTAATTGTTTTTGTTTTGGAGGGTTTCCAAAACAAGGAAAGGTTGATCCGAACCTGAAATCGGAGTGTATTGGGTCGGCTTGTACCCGGAAACAAGTGGACTAGCTTGGGATAGCTAGTGTCGGAGTTTCCGACGGTTGTATTCGGGTTGAATACAAAGTATAGTGGATTGGAATTCCCAAGTAGGAGCTTGGGGAGTGGATGTAGGTGCAAGGTTGGCACCGAACCACTATAAATCATTGTGTTTGTGGCATGCTTTATTGTTTCTCTTTAATTCTCCATTATATCCTTGCATTCTTGTTTTAAGTAATTAATCTCAAACTAAAGTCTCTCTCCTCATTCATCAAGCTTTTGATATATAATTTTTACAAGTAATTAGTTAAGCCTAAAATTTTTAAAACCCAATTCACCCCCCTCTTGGGTTGCATAGCTGGGCAACAAGTGGTATCAGAGCCCGGTGCTCTAGCCCTTCTTTGATCTAACAATCAAAGAGCCAAAGATCTATGGCAACCCACGTCGGCACTTCTCTAGCCGAGGGGCAATCTACCAACCGACCTCCACTTTTCAATGGGTCTAATTACACCTATTGGAAAGCTCGGATGAAGATTTTCATACAAGCACTAGACTATGATATGTGGAGTATCATAGTGAACGGTCCACACACACCCACCAAGATAATAGATGGTGAGGAGTCAACCAAACCCGAAAGAGAATGGGATGAGGTTGATAAGAAATTGGCACAGTTAAATGCTAAAGCTATGAATGTTCTTTATTGTTCACTTGATGCAAATGAATTTAATCGCATTTCTACCTGTGCATCTGCTAAAGAAATATGGGATAGGTTAGAAGTAACCCATGAGGGAACAAATCAAGTAAAGGAGTCTAAAATAAACATGCTTGTACATAAATATGAGTTATTTAAAATGGAGCATGATGAGTCCATAACTGCTATGTTTACTCGCTTTACTGATATAATTAATGGTTTGAAGAGTCTTGGCAAATCTTATACTAACAGTGAGCTTGTAAGGAAGATTCTCAGGTCATTGCCAAGAACCTGGGAAGCCAAGGTGACTGCTATCCAAGAAGCAAAGGACTTGAACACTCTACCTCTAGAAGAGCTTCTTGGATCCTTGATGACTCACGAGCTTAGCATGAAGCAACATCAAGAGGATGAAGTCAAAAAGAAGAGAACCATTGCCCTCAAATCCACAGCCTCTCCTGATGAAGAAACTGACGACACAGAAGATGAAGAACAGGATGAAGAAATGGCACTCATCACCCGAAGATTCAAGAAGTTCCTAAGAAAGAGGAAACAGGGGATGAGAAAGAGACCTTTCACAAAAGGGGAACAAAGCAAAGAGAAAGAAAAAGATCAACCCCTTATATGCTATGAGTGCAAGAAGCCGGGGCATTTCAAATCCGAATGTCCACAATTGAAGAAAGGTCCCAAAAAGTTCAAAAAGAAGGCAATGATGGCCACATGGAGTGCGAGCGACGACTCAAGCTCCGATGAGGAGACCTCAACAGAACAAGCCAACCTGTGCCTTATGGCACACGATAATGAGGTAATTTCTGAAACCCCTAGTGAATTTACTTTTGAAGAATTGCATGAAGCCTTCAATGATTTAATTGATGAATTGAAGAAACTAGGAATGAAAAACAAAGAACTAAAATGAAAAATCAGTCTTTAGTAAAACAAGCAGAAAATCTTTCAATTGAAAAATCTACTTTGCTTCAAGAGAACCAAAGCCTAAAGAATGATATTAATAAGCTGAAACCTATAGTAGATAAATTCACCTTAAGTTCAAACAAACTAAATATGATTCTTGAAAATCAAAAGGCCGTATATGATAAGGCCGGACTTGGCTATAACCCCTTAAAGAAACAAAAATTTCTGAAAAATATTTATGTAAATTATTCAAGTAACAAGCCTACCAATACTACTTGTTTTAAATGTGGTAGAATAGGACATAAATCTTACACTTGTGCAAACATAACTGTAAAGAAAATATGGGTTCCAAAAGGAACCATCTTGACTAACCAAAAAGGACCCAAGAAAGCTTGGGTACCTAAAACAAAAACTTGATATTTGTTTGCAGGTGTGTCTAGCATCCCATGGAGAAAACAGGAAATGGTATCTGGACAGTGGATGCTCGAGACACATGACTGGTGATGAATCACGCTTGATGCTAAGGATGGAGGGATGGTCACCTTTGGAGATAATGGCAAAGGAAAGATCATCGGGATAGGTAACATTGGTATCACTCCCTCCAAATATATTGAAAATGTTTTGTTAGTTAAAGGTTTAAAGCATAACTTACTTAGCATTAGTCAATTTTGTGATAAAGGGTATAAAGTAGTTTTTGAATCATCTGTTTGTATTGTGACTAGTCCTATTAATGATGGCATCAAATTTATAGGACATAGACATGGCAATGTTTATATGGTAGATCTAAATGATTTAGCCAAATTAGACATGCAATGCCTAGTATCCTTAAATGCTAAAGTTAATGAGACTAGTTGGCTTTGGCATCGTAGACTTGCTCACATTAGCATGCATTCTCTTTCAAAATTAATTAAGAAAGAATTAGTTCATGGCTTGCCTAAACTGAATTTTGAAAAAGATAGGATTTGTGATGCATGTCAACTAGGTAAGCAAACTAGAGTTTCATTTAAATCCAAAAACATTGTTTCAACTTCTAGACCATTAGAGCTTTTGCATATGGATTTATTTGGACCAACTAGAACCACAAGTCTAGGAGGAAAACGATATGGTTTTGTAATAATAGATGATTATTCACGTTTTACTTGGGTTTTCTTTTTGGCACACAAAGATGAAACTTTTCATATTTTCACTAAATTTCATCGAAAAGTCACTAATGAAAAAGGATTTTCAATTCAAAATATTAGAAGTGACCATGGAACTGAATTTGAAAATCAAGACTTTGAAAAATTTTGTGATGAGAATGGAATCGGCCATAACTTCTCTGCTCCTAGAACACCCCAACAAAATGGGGTAGTTGAAAGGAAAAACAGAACCTTAGAAGAAATGGCCCGTACCATGCTTTGTGAAAGCAACCTTCCAAGATATTTTTGGGCGGAAGCTATTAACACAGCATGTTACATTTTAAATCGTGCTTTGATCAGACAATTTTTAAAGAAAACCCCCTATGAACTTTGGAAAGGAAGAAAACCAAATATTGCATATTTTCATGTTTTTGGTTGCCGATGTTTTGTATTAAATAATGCAAGGAAAGACTTGGTAAATTTGATGCAAAATCAGATGAAGCAATCTTTCTGGGTTACTCCTCTACTAGTAAAGCTTTTAGAGTTTTTAATAAAAGAACTTTAGTAGTTGAGGAGTCCATTCATGTTGTCTTTGATGAATCTAACGATCTTCCTTCAAGGAAGAATGAGGGTGTTGATGATGCAGATCCATTAATAGAAGGTATGAAGGAGATCACTCTGAAAGATTCAGCCACTCCAGAGGACAAGGAACAAGAAGACAAACAAGATGAGATAGGTGAGGAAATTCAAGAACAACCTCAAGGTACAAATGACCTACCCAAGGAATGGAGGTATGTTCACAACCACCCTAAGGAGTTAATTATTGGTGATCCTATGCATGGTGTAAAAACTCGCTCTTCACTTAGAGATGTGTTTAATCATTGTGCTTTTGTATCTCATTTTGAACCTAAAACTATTGAAGAAGCTGAAAAAGATCATAATTGGATTAATGCAATGCAAGAGGAACTTAATCAATTTGAAAGAAATAATGTTTGGACTTTGGTTTCAAGACCTAAAAACTGTTCAATAATTGGCACAAAATGGGTCTTTAGAAACAAATTAGATGAGCATGGTAATGTAATTAGAAATAAAGCAAGATTGGTTGCTAAAGGATATAATCAAGAAGAAGGGATTGATTTTGATGAAACCTTTGCACCAGTAGCTAGATTAGAAGCCATTAGACTTCTACTTGCATATGCTTGCTTTATGAAATTCAAATTGTTTCAAATGGATGTTAAAAGTGCATTTTTAAATGGATTTATTGCTGAAGAAGTTTATGTAGAACAACCCCCTGGATTTGAAAATCATGCCTTTCCTAATCATGTTTTTAAATTAAATAAGGCTTTATATGGATTAAAACAAGCACCTAGAGCATGGTATGATAGACTAAGCAAATTTTTACTAAATAATGGTTTTTCAAGAGGTAATGTAGATACAACCCTCTTTATCAAAAGAAATCAAAATGATATGTTAGTTATACAAATTTATGTTGATGACATAATTTTTGGGTCTACTAATGAATCCCTTTGTCAAGACTTTGCTAAGCTTATGCAGGGGAGTTCGAGATGAGCATGATGGGAGAACTCACCTTCTTCCTCGGACTCCAGATCAAACAATCAAAAGAGGGAATCTCCATCACCCAAAGCAAGTACACCAAGGAACTACTCAAAAGATTTGGAATGGAGAACTCCAAACCCATTGGCACACCAATGAGTCCCTCATGTAAGCTTGACAAGGATGAAGGTAAATGTGTAGACTTAAAATACTATAGAGGTATGATTGGATCATTATTATATTTAACTGCAAGTAGGCCTGATATCATGTTTAGTGTTTGTTTATGTGCTAGATATCAATCTAATCCTAAAGAATCTCATTTGAATGCTGTTAAAAGAATCCTTAGATACTTAAATGGTACTCAAACTTTAGGGTTATGGTACTCTAAGGACTCACAAATAGATTTATTAGGATATTCTGATGCTGACTTTGCTGGATGTAAACTAGATAGAAAAAGCACAAGTGGAACTTGTCAATTTCTTGGAGTTAACCTAATCTCATGGTTTAGCAAGAAACAAAATTCGGTAGCACTGTCTACGGCTGAGGCCGAATACATTGCAGCCGGAAGTTGTTGTGCTCAAATCTTGTGGATTAAGCAACAACTCGAAGACTTTGGAATTAAACTTAATGAAACACCAATAAGATGTGACAACACAAGTGCCATAAATCTATCTAAAAATCCTATTCAACACTCAAGATCCAAACATATTGAAATAAGACATCACTTCATAAGAGAACATGTTCAAAACAAAAATATAATTCTTGAATATGTTTGCACCGAAAATCAATTAGCTGATATCTTTACAAAGGCCCTTAGTGAGGATAGATTCTGTGAAATTAGGAGAAATCTAGGAATTCTTGATCCATTTGCCTGAATTAATTTTCAAATTCCAATGATTTATGGTCAAAATTTCCTAAGAGCTCAATTTCCAACACCTTTCTTGGTCCCAAAAGCTCAAGTTTTTCATTCTAAAAACTCATCTTAGAGCTAAACTCCTTCTCCCCAAATTTCAAATTTTTCTGGAATTTATTCACATTTTTCCTGATTTTCTGAACTTCATGAGTCGACCCCCATGAGTCGACTCAATGGCAAACTTGTAATTCCCAGCAACTTCCAACGGGCTGAAGGGTTTATATTTGAATTACTGTTCGTGAGCCGACCCTCACGCTCGTCTTCCTCCTTCCGAAATCCATTCTCCCTTCTCCCATTTGCTCCATTTCCAAGGCTTGAGCTAGTGGAACTCCTCCCGCCTCCTCTCCACCGCAAATAGCCACTCGGGAAAGGTTCTTTTGTGACCTCTTCCCTTGTTCTTCACGGTTGGAGCGTGCCCTAGCACTCCACCGTCCCTCTCAAATCCACTCATTCTCTCCTCCAAAACCTCAAATCACTCTCTTGTGATCCTTCCTCCACTCTCTCACTTGCTCCTCAAGTCTCCTCGCCTGCTATTGAAGAGGTATGGCACCAAAAATGAAACTTCCCCAAAGGAGAAAGTCTGTCCGGGAACTTGAAGAAAGTGTCAGAAGGAAAAAGGCAAGCGGCACAGTCCTCCTCTGCTCCCGTTCCAGCTTCAGTTCAAGGTCCTTCACAGTCTTCTCAAACTCCCAGTAAGAACCCTCTCTCAGATAGAAAAGTAGAAACCGGGAAAAACATTGACTTCCGGTTCTTTGAAAGTGAGGGATTTTCTTTAGCAAGTAAGATCAAAAATCAGGGATGGAGCTTTTACTGTTCACTCAAAGAAGTCACCTTTGTTGACCTTGTTAGGGAGTTTTATCAGAATCTTATTTATGGAAATGGGTCAGTAACTTCAACTGTGAAAGGGATTGATATCTGTCTGGATCCTGTCATTTTAGGGGAGATTTTACACTTACCTAGTGAAGGTTATGCATACATGGAACTCCCCGTGAAAGAAGAAGGTATAAGTGTTATACTTGGAGGAACCTACCAAGGGAATTTGAATAAACTAGAGGCCAAGATTTTACCTATAGAAATGAGAATCTTACATCAAATGGTCACAAAACTTTTCTTCCCTAGGAGTGGTAGGCACGATCTTCTGTCAGGCAGGGACATATGCATTATGTTTCACATTATCACAGAAACCCCCCTAAACCTCCCAGACTTATGATAGGCCATGAGAGGACTCTGAACAGATCTAGGCACATTTGCCTTATGGTATGGCCCTGACTAGAGTTTTCAGGAGGTTTGGAGTTAGTTGTGGGGGGAGGCTCCACCAAACTGTCTCATGTTGATACCTTCACTACACCTTGCATCGAATGGGGTTCAAAAAGTGGTGGTGGTTGGATCAGGGGAGCTGAGGAAAGACAGAAGAAAGAGCAGAAGAGAGAGCAGAAGAAAGAGCTGAGGATACAGCAGGAGTCAGAGCCTGAAGAAGAAGAAGGTCCATCATCTCCTGTTCATGACTTCAGGGCAGCTTCACAGATATACAGTTCTTTCCGGATCCAGAGGCTGGCCCTTCTGAGTTTACCAGGATACCCACACCTGTGCATCAGCCAGAGAGCAGAGCACCTCCGCCAGAGTTCACACTGTCCGATTATCAGATTGAGCGGATTGCACAGCGTATGGTCTCTTTGATGTCGAGTCAGATGAGCAGTACTTCATTGTACCAGGGGCTACTTCTAACTGATCAGACTTTGAACTCCCCACATCTCCACAGTATATCAGATGATGGCAGATCAGTCCATGAGGATTCAGCAGCTTGAGGACACTGTACTGAGACTGACTGCAGATTCTCGAGTTACAGGGCAGGTCTTCGATTTGGCACACCCTCAGCCTCAGGAGTCTACGATTAGGCATGGATCTCCCTGCAGAGGCCGGCAGACTCAGAGGAGCTCTTGAGGCGGTTATGAGTTACTGAGGAAGGAGATCAGAGGATCAAGTGAGGCAAGCTACTACTCAGTTCACTGCACTTCTCCAGGCTGTCTTCCAGGGCACTGACTGTACTTGACTCCATCAGACTTACCCTTTCAGTTTCAGTCCCTAGCTTCTCAGCGTTCTCAGCCACCCAGTTCCTCCGTTCGCCTGCTCGTGCCAGTTCTTCCTCGTGCCAGAGGCAGACGGGGTCGAGGAGCATCTCAGATCCAGATTCATCTGCTCCTTATCAATTTCTGATGATTCTGATCATTGATCATTTCTAGATCCTAGTCTTAGTGTTTAGTTCTCTCTAGGATCTGTATTTTTGGGGCCATGTATTGACATGAGCTAGTTGACTTTGGTATGATACTTTTTATGTTACATCTATGTACTGAAACATTATGGCTTTACCTTTGAATGATGATTATCTTAATTTGGTTATATATTCTCTTTGTGAATATTGTCTTCTCTATATGGTATTATCATTTTATGATTGTGTTAATAGTTGCTTCATTAAGGGGGAGCAAACCCTACAAGAGGAAAATTAAAGAATGCTTCAGAAAAAGGACTTAACCTTGTTTGATGATGTCAAAAAGGGGGAGAAATTAAACACAAAAAATCCATCAAAAGCAACACTACAAATTATGAGAAATTAATACATGAAATTAAGTACAATGCTAAATATACTGCAAAATAAGTACCTTTTAAAATACTCAACCTGATGCTGTAAACCTTGAATATGCTTTGATAGGCTTTCAAATTCAACCCACTCTGATATATTGAATACATTGCTCTAATACTTGACAATTTTTACTACTCCGATACATTACTCAATTTTACTCTGATACATTGAAAACTGTTTTTATTACTCTGATACTTTGCAAAATTTTCTCTGAACTTTGTAAAATTTTTTCCTACACTGATACATTGCAGGATTTTCATTTCTCTTGCTCTGATACATCTTAAACTTAAATGATCTATACTCTTTCCAAATCAACTATTCAATATGCTTTGGCACACATGACTAGTTTTGAGAATTGAGAAAATTTTTCAAATACAGTTTCTGATAATAAAATCAAATTTTCTGCTCTAACACCAAAAACAATTATCCAATGAGCAATCTTCCATCTTTAAGCAATGGACAAACATTTATGCATATAACCATTTGTATCACATGCCAAAGAACATACTCTTTTCAAGCATATGCACCTAAATGCAATCTGTTGAAATTCATGATTCAGAAAAATGCTTTTGTTCAAATGTTTTGTCATCATCAAAAAGGGGGAGATTGTTGCTCCTAGATTGATTTTGATGACTACAAAACAGTTGAAGGGATACAAATATTTTTATTGAAAAAGACCTTATGCTCTACAGGGGCAAAATCATAATTTCATCAAAACTCTGATTTGATAGCATCATCGTGTAGAACAAATGATATGTAATCTATTGGTGAAAGTTTCATGGTTTTTGGACTTATATTTTTGGAGTTATGAAGGTTTGAAGTTCATGAGTCGACTCATGAGTCAACTCATGAAACTATGAGCTGATTGGCACGCAAAGATTAGCCATGGCACGCTGGTTTTCTGGCTTGGCACGACCTGTGAGTCGACTCATGAGTCGACCCACAAGGCATGAGTCGACTCATGAGTCGACTTGCTGTTTTGGGCCAAGAAAATCCAGAAACCAATCTCTGGACTTTGCAACAGAGGTCGACTCATGAGTCGACCCCTGAGGCATGAGTCGACTCATGAGTCGACTCATATGACGGGATTTGCCTGTAACGGCTAGTTTTTGGCCAGATTTGGTTGCTTTTTAATGCTGCTTTTTGTGCTCTAACGGCTCTTTTTCTGCCTAGTTTGTTTTCCCTTGTCTCTTAAGGCTATAAAAGGTTTCAAAAGGTGGAAAACAAAAAGAGAGATCCAAATATCCAAGAGGCATTCAAGTGATTTGAAAAGAGAAAATCAAGAGCATTCAAGAGGGCATTCAAGTGCATTCAAGAGAAGGTTTTTCAAGCCAACTACTCAACATCATACAAGAGCTCATTTAAAGCCTTCAAGAAGCCATCAATCAAGCTCACCAACTCCTCAAGCATTTACTTCATCTCTCATCCACTTTGAGGAAATCCAAGAGGGGCTTCTTCATTTGAGTAAAGCGTATTTATTGTTATATTCGCTCACTTAAGGAGCTATTCTTGTACTTATTTGTGCTCTAAACTGATTTTATCTTGAGTAATTGTTTTTGTTTTGGAGGGTTTCCAAAACAAGGAAAGGTTGATCCGAACCTGAAATCGGAGTGTATTGGGTCGGCTTGTACCCGGAAACAAGTGGACTAGCTTGGGATAGCTAGTGTCGGAGTTTCCGACGGTTGTATTCGGGTTGAATACAAAGTATAGTGGATTGGAATTCCCAAGTAGGAGCTTGGGGAGTGGATGTAGGTGCAAGGTTGGCACCGAACCACTATAAATCATTGTGTTTGTGGCATGCTTTATTGTTTCTCTTTAATTCTCCATTATATCCTTGCATTCTTGTTTTAAGTAATTAATCTCAAACTAAAGTCTCTCTCCTCATTCATCAAGCTTTTGATATATAATTTTTACAAGTAATTAGTTAAGCCTAAAATTTTTAAAACCAATTCACCCCCCCTCTTGGGTTGCATAGCTGGGCAACAAGGATGCTTGCACTTGGCAAGGTTTAGATCTTGATTTGAAAAAATTAATTAGATAGCACATCATCAATATCAATTGGATGATCTAATTTTATTAATTGTACAAGATTTGATATTTATTAATGTAAAATATTTGTTATGAATTGAGATCAACAATGTTCATGGATTTTGAAATTGTAACGAATTTTAACACCTTGCATATTCTTTAAGGTCATGCCCTAGGGAGTGTGCGGCTATTGCATCACCCACCCGGTGCTGGGTTCAAGGTGTGACATTCATAATTTGAAAAAAAATATATAATTAGATTATATTCTCATATTTATTTTGCAGACTTGATGAGTTATGTATTGGATTTCAATAAGTAGGGTTTGACCTAAGTATAAGAGTTGTTGATCCTAGAATAAAGTAGGATATATTGATACGTTGGATTATGCTGGATGTATCTAGTCAATTATTGTTTAGATGATTTTAAAATTCTAAACTTTGATATGGATGAAAATCATAATGACTTTTTTAATTTTGATGTTAATTATTTGATCATTATAATTTTAGGCTTTACCAGCAAGAAGTTATTTAGGATAGAGCCTAAAAAAAATTTTATAGTATCATAAAGGAATATTCTTCGATAATCGAACTTCTAAGAAGAACAAGTATGAAAGTGGCATATAGAAGAAATGTATATTTGATTCTATTGATAAATTTTATTTTATCAATTGGACATGAGATATGCATCTTAGTGGAATCTTTAATAATTTAAAATATCATCTTTGGATCGGCTTACTTAATTTTTTTTATATTTATTGGAGATATTTAAGATTTGTTAATTTCTAGTCAAAGTTAGACTTTATGAGCAAATCTAAAATATCTTGCTGCTAATATTGAATTAAGTGGAGAAATTAGTTTGGGATACTTCTATGAGTTTAATATTTAAGGGATAAGATTTCAAGTGATACTACAGAATTCTGCAAAATTCATCTAATAAACCTACAGAATTTAATAAAATTGAGATCAAAGTATGTAGTGGAAGTGTGGTGGTTCAAGCTGATTAGAAACATTATCCTTTGGTTCGAAAGTTACCATAATGGAAGACTTGACTTAGCTAAAAAAGATTTCATTGATAGATGGAAATGAAATATTACAAATCCTTTGGTTAATCTAGAGGTAATTTTCACTATTGATAACCCTAAGGAGGATTTTAAGCATCTCAAATTTAGCGTTAATGGATTGATGATTAGGCTTAAATCTAGAATCTTGTGATCTTCTTCTTCAAGCTCTGACACTGTTACTCCATCTATTTTTAAGAGGCTTGAGGTTTTCTTAAAATAAAAGTCTAATTATTAAACATGGAAGATGGTAAGAGAAGAAAGATTAAGGCTATCGATACTCAAGCCTTCTACAAAAGGTAGATTGGGCCAATAGTATTTTTTGAGTCAAATAAATCAAAAGTAATGAATTTTAAGGGCAAGTAATTATGATATTTTAATCTAAAGTCGAGATGTTAATGTTTTTTGAAAGAGAATAAATAAATTTGATATGTATTGTAAAATGAAAGATCAAGTTTTGGATGCCACATTTTCTTTATGTTGAGATCTTGTAAAGCAAGTACTCTGAGAGATAAATGACTTGGGACCACAAGGACAACATGATGGATGTATACTTTTAAAATTTGTGCGTCAAGCAAGTTAATTTTGAGAATAAAATTATTTTAAGAGGAAGAACGTAAGAAACCATCCTTTTATTTTTTCTGCATGAATTTTAAAGCATCCAAAAAAGGAAGTTCATGCATTGTGCAAGTGAGAGAGTAAAGGAAGACTCCTGATGGGAGTTGATGTTCAAATCTTAAAATTTGTAAATAAAACCGCAAGCGCACGGTGTGCAGAGTAGCACGACCAGCGAGTACGGGTCGATCCCACAGAGACTTGGTTTTAAAAATAATTTTCAAATCTATGCTCAAGTGAGCTTTAACAAAAATCGAAAGTCGAAAGTTGTTTGCTAAAGACAATAAGACTAAGGATCTAGGGTTTTTGAATCCACTAGATCTAGATTAGGGAATTCTACCTAAAATTTTTCTTATTGATCCTAATGACTACTCCTCTTGTCTTTCCCAAGCATAGATTATGAAGGGACTAAGGCCCAACGATAATCCATCAAGATTCTTTACAGGGGAGTAGTAACTAGGATCCCTTAGGATTTTCTCCTCCTATGCACTGAATCAAGCATGAACTATGAAGGGACTCTGACCCAACTGTAGTTCATCAAAAATTCTTGGCAAAAGAGGAAGAAAAAGAAACCCTAAGAAAAAGAAAGAACTCTATGTAAAATCCCTACTCATGATCTAGCTTCATCGCAAACCCTAGAAGGGATGCTTAGCTAGACATGATCTAAATCTACTTGCAAAATTTAAATGCAGAAAAATAAACTACCCTAATTTCATAAATTAAACTATCCTAATTGCATAAATTTAAACTGCATAATTTAAACTAACCTAATTGCATAAAATTAAATTGCATAAATTAAACTATCCTAATTGCAAGAAAAATAAATTGCATAATGTAAAGAGATGAAATTGCATAAAATAAGATTTTATATATAAAAAAAAATTATTACAAAATCTCAAAGCTCGAGGCTTGAAAAGAGAGCTAAAAACCCCACTATCTAGGGTTACAAGCTTGATCTCAAGGAAGAATACATAAAACAAGGGCCTTTGGGGGCTTTTTATAGGCATTTGGGGGTTATAAGGTTTTCAAAACTTCCGATGTGGGACTAAGAGGTTTTAGGAGGTTTATGGTGCGCCGATGGATCCATGGTCCATGCGCCTGTTGCTGTGGACCAGGCGGCTAATCAGATCACCAAATCAGTTGATTTTTGACCAATTTTGATCTGATTTGACTCGGGTTTGACCCAATTGAGTCTTCTTTCTTCATTCTTCAATTCCTGGGTCAATTTAACTCCGTTTTGCATAAAATTTGCGCCGTTGGAATCCTCTTTCCTTGTTTTTTCTATTGATGATCTCTTCTTCTGCAAAATATAATAACAAGTATCAATTTCTTAATAAAGTTAGATAATTTAGATATTAATTGATACTTTTTATGTCAATTTGTGACATAAATCACACCCCCCAACTTAATCATTGCTAGTCCCTTAGCAATGTACCAAAATAAGATCATATTCCAAAAAGATCCTTCCTTTGCAAATTAATTTAAGATCGAAATTCAAGAAGTTTTCTAGTATTACTAAGTAATGAGCTTCGAATTAGAATCGGTAGTCAGTCTACTTAGAAGCTTTCTTAGAGTACACTTAAAGTTTTATAGCACTTGTGTGAGTGATAACTAACTTAGTATTTCAGTATTAACTTGTACAGGCTAATTGTATCATTTTTCATAACTTAATTCGATTAATTTTCTATACACCCCAGATTAAACAAAGAACTAAGGTAGCTTTCACACTGTTTTTTTTTTTTTTTTTTTTTTTTTTTTTTTTTTTTTTTGCTGAGCATCCTGGCCTTCCCACCACCGTTTGACGCGAATCTCAACACTTGACTTAGGTGAAGAGACCCGGTTACTAGGCTTAGGGCAATCCACATTTACTCTGTGTTTTGCATTTTATTTCAGGCAGGTAGCTCTTTCCTTAAATTCAAATTTCTTCAATTGGGGTGTAGAGAAAATTATCTAATTTAAATAATAATCAAATCCTTAATTGGCCTTACAATTAACACCTACTTTACCTTGTTAGCGTGCATGTGCAATTGGAAGTGCTAATAGTCTTTAAATGACCTAAGCCACCAAGAGTCTAACCAGCTAATCTTCTCCGTGACTCACTACATTAGCAAATACTTTCTAACTTACTCTTATTTCTTTTATAGATTAATTTATTTCATATATATATATATATTTTTATTATTATTTTTTTATTATTATTATTATTTTTTTTTTACATAATATATTAAATGCAAGAAATAACTCATAGTGGAAGGAAAAGGAAATGATAACACCTGATTTTGTTCAAGCTCTCCCCTCAACTTGACCGACATTGTCCCCAATGGAGTTTATCTAATTTATTTATCCTAAGCAAACTGAAAACAAAGAAAGCATTAGAAATTAAATAAGCTGGGTTGCCTCCCAGAAGCGCTAAGTTTTATGTCTTCAGCCAGACCAAACCTCGAAGCAACTTAATCAGAATAAGTTGGTTCATAAAGAACCATGGCATCTTCAACAGTCTTGACAGGTAATTCCAAGAATGGTTTTAATCGTTGACCATTAACTTTAAAGATAACACCATTACTTGGGTTTTCAATCTCAACAGCTCCGTGTGAAAAAACTTCCTTTACTAAAAATGGTCCTGTCCATCTAGACCTAAGCTTTCCTGGAAACAGATGTAATCTAGAGTTATATAAGAGCACCTTTTGTCCGATATTGAAAGTTTTTCTTATAATTGATTGATCATGAAATGCTTTGGTTCGTTCCTTGTATATCCTTGCATTTTCATAGGCTTCATTTCTAAGTTCTTCTAATTCATTCAATTGAAGCTTCCTATGGTTTCCAGCATCGTTCAAATTTGTATTTAGTTGTTTGATGGCCCACATGGCTTTGTGTTCTATCTCAATAGGCAAGTGACATGGTTTACCAAACACAATCCTATAAGGAGACATTCCTAGATTGGTCTTGAAAGCGGTTCGGTATGCCCAAAGTGCATCAATTAATTTTAAAGACCAATCCTTTCTATTGGCATTAACAGTTTTTTCCAGGATCTGTTTGATTTGTCGGTTTGACACTTCAACTTGCCCACTAGTTTGAGGATGATATGGTGTGGCCAATTTGTGGGTGACATTATACTTTTTCATCAATGTTGCAAAAGGTCGGTTACAAAAATGGGTTCCCCGATCACTAATGATTGCCCTAGGAATACCGAAACGGGAGAGAATATTTTCTTTAAGAAACTTAATGACCATTTTGCTATCGGGTGTTCTACATGCAATTGCTTCTACCCATTTTGAAACATAATCAACTGCTACTAGAATATATTCATTTCCAAAGGAATTTGGAAATGGTCCCATGAAATCGATCCCCCAAACATCAAAAACTTCAACTACCAAGATTGGGTTGAGTGGCATCATGTGTCGCTTGGTGATTCGGCCCATTTTCTGACATTGAGCACAATTTTTACAATATTCGTGAGCATCCTTAAACAAATTGGGCCAATAAAAACCATATTGGAGAACCTTAGCAGCAGTTTTCTTAGACGCGAAGTGACCCCCACATGCTTGATCATGACAAAAAGATAAAATATTCATGACTTCGTTATCTGGGATACACCTTCTAATAATTTGATCAGGACATTGTTTAAAAAGATAAGGATCATCCCAAATGAAATACTTCACTTGGGCAAAGAATTTATATTTATCCTGCTTAGTCCAATGAGAAGGTATCTTGCCTATGGCTAAATAATTTACAATATCAGCAAACCAAGGTTCAGTAGACAAAGACATGAGTTGCTCATCTGGGAAAGATTCATTGATGGGTGGTTCACTAGATGGTGCAACTGGAATTCGGGACAAATGATCTGCTACAACGTTCTCAGTGCCTTTCTTGTCCCTAATTTCTAGGTCAAATTCTTGAAGGAGCAAAATCCATCTGATTAAACGTGCCTTGGCATCCTTCTTTGCTAGGAGATGTCTAATGGCTGAGTGATCGGTGTAAACAATGGTGTGGGTCCCAACCAAATAAAATCTAAATTTCTCTAAAGCAAAGACAACGGCAAGGAACTCCTTCTCAGTTGTGGTGTAGTTAAGCTGCGCATCATTTAAGGTTTTACTTGCATAATATATCACTCTAGGCAGCTTATTTATTCGTTGACCTAAGATTGCGCCCACAACATGATCGGACGCATCACACATTAATTCAAATGGTTCAGACCAGACAGGAGGATGAATGATTGGAGCTGATACAAGTGCATTTTTTAGAAATTCAAAGGATTCCAAGCACTCATGAGTAAATTCAAATTTGGTATCCTTTGCCAAAAGATTAGTCAGTGGACGTGCTACTTTGCTAAAGTTGGCAATAAACCTTCTATAGAATCCAGCATGACCTAAAAATGAACGTATTTCTTTCACAGATTTAGGTGGTGGAAGACTTGCAATTAGATCTATTTTGGCCTTGTCCACTTCAATCCCCTTTTTAGAAATGACATGGCCAAGAACTATTCCCTGTTTGACCATAAACTGACATTTTTTCCAGTTGAGAACTAGGTGCTTCTCCTTACATCGTTCTAGAACTAATTGCAGGTGATTCAGACACTCGGAGAAGGTTAGACCAAAAACAGAAAAGTCATCCATAAAAATTTTTAGAAATCGTTCTATCATATCTGAAAACATGCTGATCATGCATCTCTGAAAGGTTGCCGGTGCATTACATAGTCCAAAGGGCATTCGTCTATAGGCAAAAGTACCAAATGGACAGGTGAATGTAGTCTTTTCTTGATCTTCAGCGGCTATGGGGATCTGATTGTAACCGGAGTATCCATCAAGAAAACAGTAAAACTCTTGTCCGGCTAGTCTTTCCAATATTTGATCAATAAATGGCAAAGGAAAGTGATCTTTCCTTGTCGCAGCATTCAACTTTCTATAGTCTATACAGACCCTCCATCCCGTTTGGGTCCTAGTTGGGATAAGTTCGTTTGCATCATTTTGGACCACTGTTACCCCAGATTTCTTGGGTACTACTTGAACTGGGCTTACCCAAGAGCTATCAAAAATAGGATAAATTATTCCACTATCTAGGAGTTTCAAAATCTCCTTTTTAACTACATCCTTCATAACTGGATTAAGCCTTCTTTGGGCTTCTCTTGTTGGTTTAGCCTCTTCCTCTAAGTATATTCTATGTTGAACTATAGAAGGGCTTATTCCTTTGATATCTGCTATGGTCCAACCTATTGCCTCTTGATTTGCTTTTAGAACTGACAATAACTCCTCCTCTTGCTTGGGATCTAGGTCTGATGCAATAATTACAGGCAAAGTTTCTTTGGGTCCTAGATATGCATACTTGAGATGTTCTGAGAGGGGCTTCAGTTCTAAAATGGGTGCTTCCTCTATCGATGGTTTAGGTGATGAGTTCACCATCTCAATGATTGGTTCAGTAGGAAGTGTCGATTCCTGATTAATCTGATTTTCTTTAAGTATTTCATTGACATCCTCAGACTCATGGATTAACCAGGGGTTAGAGTCTAGGTCGACTTCATCATCACTAATGTCAATGGATTCATAAATACCATCTTGGACTACATTGACATCAGCATGAGAAGAGGATTCCTGTTCTAAGTTAAAAACATTAAGCTCAATGGTCATATTCCCAAAGGATAACTTCATTAGACCATTTCGACAATTGATTTCAGCATTGGCCGTAGCTAAGAATGGTCTTCCTAAAATGACAGGTATATGTCCTTTAGGATTCGCAACTGGCTCAGTCTCTAAAACAATAAAATCTACAGGAAAAATAAAATTTTCAACCTTTATCAGAACATCCTCGACCATTCCCTTAGGGATCCTGAGAGATCTATCGGCTAACTGTAATGTGATCCCAGTAGGTTGAAGTTTTTCTAATCCTAGTTGTTCATACACCGAATATGGAAGGATATTCACACTAGCTCCTAGATCTAGCAAGGCCTTTTTTATATTGGTTTCTCCAATAACACAAGAAATTGTTGGAGCTCCAGGGTCCTTATATTTAATTGGCACATGGCTAGATAGGTATGAACTGACACTTGCAGCCAAAAATGCTTTCTTTGGTACATTAGTGGTCATTTTCCTAGTGCAGAGATCTTTTAAAAATTTGGCATAAGTTGGAACCTGATGGATTATATCTAAAAGAGGAATATTAACTTGGACTTGTTTAAATACCTCTAAAATTTTGTCTAAATGTTTAGATTTATTGGATTTCAGTCTGTTGGGAAAAAGAGCTCTAGGACTTTTAAGTACTGGACTAGGTGAATTTTCAGTTTCTGATGCTTGAGGTTGAAAGGTAGTAGTTTTAGAAGGTGACTCGGCAGATGAGTCATCTATATCATCAAGTGCAACTACCTTATTGTCTATTTGTTTTCCTGATCTTAAGGTATGAATGGCATTTATACCATTAACTTGGTTTCCTTGTTGGGGTCGTGGACCATTTTGGTTCCTAGGATTTGGTTCATGTTGGCTAGGTAACCTACCATGTTCTCGTTCACTAATGGTTGAAGCCAGCTGACTTACTTGCATTTCCAGACGGGCTATAGCTTGGGTGTTATTATTTATGAGTTGACCCGTAGTTTGCATAAAGCTGGTATGTGTTTTCATCATGGCTTCTAGGCTTTTCTCTAAAGAGGTAATTTTTTTGTCATTATCATGGAAGCCTGGCGGGTTGTTCATCATTGGGTTGGACCTTAGATTTTGCTGATTGAAATTTTGATTACCTACATTAGGATTCTGGGACCATGAGAAATTCGGGTGATTCCTCCAACCTGGGTTATATGTGGGTGCATAAGGATTGTTCAATGGTCCTTGATAGGTGGCATTCACCTGTGCACACTCATTCGAGTAGGAACATTCTTCTAAGACATGGTTTGGTGCATTGCACCCTTTACACATGGGTGCAGATATTTGATTTACATTGGCTGGTCTCTGTAATTCTAAGGCTTCCAATCTACGTGTTAAGGTTGCAATCTTGGCCTCTGATGCTAAGGTTGGTTGAATTTGATGCATTCCTCCTCTTGAAGGTGTAGCTTTATCAGGTTCCCTAGTTGTTTCCCACTGTAAATTTTTCTCGGCTAGGTCTTCTAAGAATTGCCAAGCTTCAGTAGTTTCTTTGTCCATAAATTGACCTTGGCACATGGACTCTAGCATGGTTCTTGAGTTTGAATCTAACCCCTCATAGATGATCTGGCATAGTCTCCAAGTTTCTATTCCATGGTGTGGGCATTGGGTCAAAAGATTCTTGAAACGATCAAAGTACTTCCAAAATGATTCACCAGCTAGTTGGTAAAATTGATTTATTTCATTCCTAATCCTAGCTGTTTTATGATGGGGAAAATACTTTTTTAAAAATGTTCTCACAAAGCCCTCCCAGGTAGTGACAGAATAGTTTGGCAGACTATAAAGCCACTTCTTAGCATTGTCCTTAAGGGCAAAGTTGATTAATCTAAGTTTGACCTCATCCTCTGTTAATTGCAGTTTCATGGTTGCACATACCTCCTCAAATTCTCTAATAAATATATAAGCATCCTCTAATCCTGTGAATTTTGGAAGCATATTTATGATTTGAGGTTTGATTTCAAAATTGTTAGCTGTGGGTTGTGGCAACCTGATACAAGATGGTTGGATGGAGCCAACTGGATAACACAAATCCTTAAGGGTCATGGGTTGGATTGGTTCAGCCATTGGAACAACAGGAATTGACTCAATTCTAACTAGACGACCCGACACTCTTCTCCACACACGAAGTGTACGGTTCTCGATGTTTATACAATTTTTTTTTTTTAATAAAATTTTTATGTATAAGGAAAAGAAAGAAAAGAGAAAAAGTTCTAAAGAGAAGATCCTAAGGAGTCCTAAATCTAAAGAAAAGTAACCAAATTTTTTAATTTTTTTTTTTTTCAAACAAGTGAATCAATAAATTAAACTCAATCTATCCTAGGGTTAACCTAAATCTAGACAGCTCCTAACTGTTCCAAGATGACCCTTCAAACCTTCCAAGTGGAAGGTTGATCAACTAGTTAGCCAGGTAAGTATAAGAGGTGGGAGGTTCACTCATCGTTGCCTTTCTAGACACCAAACGAGTTGGCCAGGCCAGCAACTGAACCAATTTAACAAACCACCCTCAGGGACTTGCCTAGACACCAACTAATCAAACAACTCAAACTTGGTAGAACTCTTAGGGTTCCTTGTCCTATTGAGCTCGAATTCCTTAAGGTTGACGTCTAATTGATTTTAAGATTAAAAGTCTAGGTAATGCAATATGATGGAGATGGTTTTTGGGCTAAGGAAGGGTAATGAAATCCCCACCTTATCTTGTTAATGGGTTGATGCCCTTAGATTAATTATGAAAATGCAAATACAAATAAACAAGATGACCAAGAATGTAAAAGATTTTAATTAATTTTTTTTTTTATTTTGATATTTTACTTCACGATTATGAAATGTCTTTTGTTTTGTTTTATATTTTTTTTTTTGTGATTAAGTAAATTCAAATGATTAGGTCTAAAAGCAAAAGTAATTAACTAAAAATAATAAAAGAGAAATTAGAAGCATACCTGAGTTTTCCAGCAATCACCAACTAAATATAGAAACCTAAAGAAAAAAGAAAGAGAGTTATAACGCACGAAGAACAAATATTTAAAAATAATTTAAAATGCCAAATCCCCGGCAACGGCGCCAAAAACTTGATGTGCAAATCTTAAAATTTGTAAATAAAACCGCAAGCGCACGGTGTGCAGAGTAGCACGACCAGCGAGTACGGGTCGATCCCACAGAGACTTGGTTTTAAAAATGATTTTCAAATCTATGCTCAAGTGAGCTTTAACAAAAATCGAAAGTCGAAAGTTGTTTGCTAAAGACAATAAGACTAAGGATCTAGGGTTTTTGAATCCACTAGATCTAGATTAGGGAATTCTACCTAAAATTTTTCTTATTGATCCTAATGACTACTCCTCTTGTCTTTCCCAAGCATAGATTATGAAGGGACTAAGGCCCAACGATAATCCATCAAGATTCTTTACAGGGGAGTAGTAACTAGGATCCCTTAGGGTTTTCTCCTCCTATGCACTGAATCAAGCATGAACTATGAAGGGACTCTGACCCAACTGTAGTTCATCAAAAATTCTTGGCAAAAGAGGAAGAAAAAGAAACCCTAAGAAAAAGAAAGAACTCTATGTAAAATCCCTACTCATGATCTAGCTTCATCGCAAACCCTAGAAGGGATGCTTAGCTAGACATGATCTAAATCTACTTGCAAAATTTAAATGCAGAAAAATAAACTACCCTAATTTCATAAATTAAACTATCCTAATTGCATAAATTTAAACTGCATAATTTAAACTAACCTAATTGCATAAAATTAAATTGCATAAATTAAACTATCCTAATTGCAAGAAAAATAAATTGCATAATGTAAAGAGATGAAATTGCATAAAAATAAGATTTTATATATAAAAAAAAATTTATTACAAAAACCTCAAAGCTCGAGGCTTGAAAAGAGAGCTAAAAACCCCACTATCTAGGGTTACAAGCTTGATCTCAAGGAAGAATACATAAAACAAGGGCCTTTGGGGGCTTTTTATAGGCATTTGGGGGTTATAAGGTTTTCAAAACTTCCGATGTGGGACTAAGAGGTTTTAGGGGGTTTATGGTGCGCCGATGGGTCCATGGTCCATGCACCTGTTGCTGTGGACCAGGCGGCTAACCAGATCACCAAATCAGTTGATTTTTGACCAATTTTGATCTGATTTGACTCGGGTTTGACCCAATTGAGTCTTCTTTCTTCATTCTTCAATTCCTGGATCAATTTAACTCCGTTTTGCATAAAATTTGCGCCGTTGGAATCCTCTTTCCTTGTTCTTTCTATTGATGATCTCTTCTTCTGCAAAATATAATAACAAGTATCAATTTCTTAATAAAGTTAGATAATTTAGATATTAATTGATACTTTTTATGTCAATTTGTGACATAAATCACTCTGCATGTGACTAAGGATGATAATCCGACTATCATTCTAAACACACGCATGTTCACGCACAAACATATTTGTTTGTACTGTTAACACAAGGTCTAGATTTGTTTGTGGGGAAAATAACATGATAGGCAAAGTATGAAGCCACCATCAAAGAATGATAGAGCATAAGCGAGAGGCATGGGTGAGAAGAGTAGTAGTTAAAAAGGAAGTAAGTCATAGTTCGCTTATGTTTTAAGGCATGTGTATTTTATTTTTATTTGTGGATTGTCTAATTGTTAAATCAATGATATATAGCGAACTTAGTGATGTAGCAAATATTTTATTTGACCTTGATAATAATCGATGTAGAGCTATCTTGGCAATATTCAACCTTACTTATCTCAGATATGAGCAAACTGAAATGATGATTGTGCTATGAATATCGACAGCAATTACGCTCACTCAGCCATAATCACATAATTAAAGTGGCTTTAATTGTGAGATAATATGATCGTTATTGCTATACTATTAAATATGATAGAGCCATTATCATGTAGTTATATATGTTCATCCATCTCAATAACGCTGCTAAACTCCCTCTATAAATAAAAATGAATAAGAGATCCTTAGCTAAGTCATTAGACACCTCTTACTCTCTCTTTCGCTCTCTTTCTTTTTTTTTTTATTGTTTCATAAATTTCGATCGACTTCAGCATCAAAGGATCATTTGCTGATCCATCCACCACCAAGATGTTCTATCAACTACATTCTTATGCTTCGGGAATAGACCGATCTCATTGTCACCTCGATCGTACTGATCTCAACTTGACCTCAAATTTTAGGAGCAACATGTAGAATTGTATTACATATTCAATTGGGCTTGGATGTCCATATAACAATATATAACCTTTTTTTTGTAAAATAATAATATATGGCCTTATCCAAAGCAAAGCCAATTCAAACCCTCATCACATTTGTGATTTGTCTCTTTGCACTAGTCTCTTGAGTTATATTTCCTTTTTTATTTCACTATAAAATGTTTCCATGTTTTTCATTAAGCAATACTTATACTACAGGTTGTAAAGTCTCAAAATTCCTACAATGTGAAAAACTTCCATATTTCCATGATATATCAATACCTTTAACAACTTTAATAATGCTTCATTTAAAAAAAAAAAAAAGAAAAGGAGAAAACTAACTTCAATCATCATTGTACTTACTAATCTTGAAACTACCAGACCAACAGTCATATGTGATCAATATCTCATGCTTTTCCTCTTTCCTCTTTCCTTTCCTTATCTTCTAATGCATGACTAATATACTCTGCACCAATTTTATCAAAAAAAATATATATATACATATATACTCTGCACCAAAATTGCTTGATGCTTTTTTTTTCATACTTCATGCGCTTGAAACTATGCTCTTGCTAACTTAAATGATTTAACACCATGATAAAACAGCAAACTTTCTGCTAGTGAGGATGCCTTATTCTTCTTGGACAATGACCATATCTTGTGGACAGGTTAAATAAATGGTGTGATGACCATGATTCCCCCATTCCCCCATGCTTGTTTTGTGACATTGCCACATTGGTGACCATGATAAAGAAGCAAACCTATTTGGCAGTGAGTAAAACACTGCCCTTGAAAGTTTTCCAAAAATAATCCTCCCTAGTATGCTCAAATTGTGTACAACATTGCAACATACTAGATTCTATCAGTATATCTGCAATGATACAATGGTATGCAGATTTTTACAATGGATAATATTTTCCTTTAAACCTAAAAATATGTTCTTAAGATAAAATATTTAAAATTTCCATCTCTTCCAACAAACTTTCCCAAACAAGCATACAATATTACCATAAGTTCATAAGCTATGCATGATCAAGCATCCATGAAATGATTTATGACAAGATAATGTTATGCGGCCCTTTATTTCCTTAAAGTGACATTAGAATGTTATTGTGCATCCAAATTAGAGCTAAATAAATAATCAAAATCTAAAAAAATCCACCTAATCCGACCCAACAAACATTGGTTTGGGTCGGTTGAAAGACATAAATTAGATGGAATCGGGTTAGAGTTTGTAAAAAATTGATTATTTACAGTCGAATTCTGTTCCTATACTTTTAACCCATATGAAATCGAATCCAACCGATGTAGTATTTCACAAACTCATTTTTATTTTTGAAATGGCGTCATTTAAATTTCAATACTTTATTCTAAAAAATATTCTATCACCTATTTGGATTCATGGGAATATTGATGTTGAATTATTGATAGAAGCACGTCAATTTGAAAAAAAATTAAAGTGAAAATTTTCAGATAAGTAAATATTCCATGTTTCTATTTTATTTTGTACATGTTCAAAAATAAGTCCAAAATTTATAACTTATAAGGTTTAGATATTTTTTGCATTAAATTGATTAAAAAAAGTAAATAAGTTTAAATGGGTCAATATTAGACTTAAAATTAATATTGGATCAATATTGAAGCTCAAATTGACACAATCCATGTGAACTCGTTACAAACTATTCACTTCAATTTCAAACGGTTTATACATGATAAAGGGTCGGTAGTGGGTTGAATTTTTTTTCAATCTGATTGGATTCTATCGGATGAAATTTTTCTCTCAATCCAATCAAACTCGATCCGTGCTCAGTCTTAATCCAAATATGGAGGCCGATCTAAATATATATTTATTTTTTATTAAAATCCAAGCGATTAAGTTCATATGCATTTGCACAAGCACTGTAGGTAGCATATAGCATCTAATTTTCGAGATTAGTAGACTAGATGCAATCAAAAAGTTATTTTCATATGGTTTTGTAGTTGTAATTTAATTTTTAGTGAGGATAATCATGGTTAATCAAAGCAGAAAGTGATATTGAAACCTAATTTTTCTAATTCACAGTCTTTCTCAGCTAGCCACGCATACTTTTGTTTTTTTTGTGCTTCAAGACTCGAAGAAAACAATATATTGATTCTCAAATATATTTATGTTCAAAATAGAAAAATCTAGTCTTAGCAATACTAAACACAATCTGAATAACTTTATGTACCACTAAAAAATTTCAAGTCATTCAAATGGTTGCAGAAGATTGAACAGCTTTATATACCAGTGAATAACTTCACAAACTTCTCACGCGATTCATCCTGTTCTCCCATTTCATGATTTACCACAAGACTAAGCACCTTCTCCCAGGTTTTATTTATCATCTGTTTTTATTTTCTTATTAAAAAGTAAAATAAAAATAAATAATCTAAGTCATTTTTTTAATATTTATTTATATAAATTTTATTTTTGGCTAATTATGCAAAAAAGGTCCGGAACTCTTTGAAGTTTTTAATTTTTTTCAAAATTTTTTTAACTCAACACTATCATACCATCAAACTTTTAAATTTTTTAATTTAAATATTGATTATAAATTTCATCTAACTAATATGATAGAATTGTTATATAATCGTATATGGCCACGATAGAAGGGAATAAAGCAAAAAGCGACATTCGATGGTTTTACTATGGCAGCAAGGTAACATTGATGGCTAAAATTTGAATTGTAAGTTTAAAAATTGAATGACTTCAACGTACTAAATTTGGGATGAAATTGGCATTCTGGAATACTTCAGAGTTTTCACATAATTAATTTTTTTATTTTAATTAAAAATAGAATTACACGTGCGTCGGATATTCTGGTCTTCACAAATTGAATTTTTTTTTAATTAATATAAAAAAAATTATTTATCTAAATAATCTAGTTTTTAACTTATTTATCAGAATGATGCAAAATCGGTAAAACACCATTTTGAATGGCGTTTTACCATGGCCACGTCACCCCATATTTTTCACATAGACCACGTAAAAAAAAAATTTAAAAATAAAAATATCAAAAAATATGATATTTTTAAAAACGTCATATTTTTTGGCATTTTTTTCTCTCCCCAAAAAAAGAAAAAAATGGTAAAAAATGGAAAAAAAATTTAAATTTATAAAAAAATAAAAATATTAATTTTGATAAAAATAAAAATTATCATTTAAAATTAGTATCTCCATTTCAAATTATCTTTTTAAAAAAATATCTGACAAAAAATTTACGTAAAAAAAATTAAAAATACCATTAAAAAAAGAATCGAAAAGAAATAGAAATTATAATTCTAAAATTATTTAAAAATTAATTTAAAAGAAATATCTCAAAAAAGATCTTAAAAAATAGCATAAAATAAAAAATACCATAAAATTAATTTTTTCAAATTAATTTTTTTAAAAAAATCATTAAAGAAGAAAAAATGAGAAAAATTTGAGAAAAAAATAAAAATTATAATTTTGAATGAATTTTAAAAAATAAAAATTTTAATTATAATTCAAATAAAAAAGATAATTTTAAATTATTTTATCCATTTAAGATTAATTTTTTTAAAAAATATCTAAAAAAACTTAAAAAATTTAAAAAATAAAGAATACAATAAAAAAAGAAAAAATGAGAAAGAAATGAGAAAAAAATTAAAATTAAAATTTTGAATTTTAAAAAAATTAAAATTAAAATTTTAATTTAAATAAAAATCATCATTTCAAATTAGTTTCCCTGTTTCAAATTAATTTTTTTTAAAAAAGATGTTTTTGAAAAAATAAAAAATTAAAAAAATAAAAGAGCCATAAAGAAGTCAAAATTTTAAAAAAATAGAAAAAAATAAAAATTATAATTTTAAATTTAAAAGGAACAAAATTTTTAATTTTTTAAAATAAAAGATATCATTTCAAATTACTTTCTCTATTTCAAATTAATTTTTTTAAAAAAATTTCAAACAAATAAAAAAAATCTCAAATTTTTTTATAAAAGTAGAAAAAATAGTAAAAATGAGAAAAAAAATAAAAATTATAATTTTAAGTTACAAAAAAAATTAAAATTTTAATTTAAATTCAAGAAAAATAAAAGAAAAAAATGCCATAAGAAAAGTGAAAAAAAGAAAAATATGAAAAAAATAAAAATTGTAAATTAAAATTTAAAAAAAAATGAAAATTTTAACTTTAATAAAAATAAAAAATATCATTTCAAATTATTTTCTCCATTTCAAATTATTTGTTTAAAAAGATATCTGAAAAAGAAAAAAATCGGTGTAAAAAAATAAAAAACACCATAAAAAAAGAAAAAAGGAAAAAGAATTGAATTGAAAAAAATAAAATTTATAATTCTAATTTAAAAATAAAAATTGTAATTTTAAGTTTAAAAAATTAAAAATTCTAATTATAATTCAAATAAAAAATGGTAATAAAATACAATTTTATTTATTAAAAAAATATTTCAAATAAAAAATTTGTTTATTCAAATAAAAATTTATTTCAAATTTCTATGCCCATTTTAAATTAATTTTATTTATTAAAAAATTATATAAAAAAATAAAAAAAATAAAAAATTAATTATGAGATGAGTCGGACCGTACTGGTACATCTCGACCTGGTACAGACACAAATAGCTACGTACAGTACGGTATTGAAAAAAATTTTGAATTTTTTTAAATTTAAAATTATAATTTTTTTTCTCATTTTTTTGACATTTTTTATAATATTTTTTATTTTTTTAACCCCCACAAATTTTTTTGAGATATATTTTTTAAAAAAATTAATTTTAAATGAAAAAATAATTTGAATTTATGTTTTTTATTTGAGTTAATATTTGAATTTTTATTTTTTTCTCATTTTTTACTTCTTTGTTTGGAATATTTTTAAAAAAAAATAATTTGAAATGGTATTTTTTATTTTAATTAAAATTAAAAATTTTATTTTTTAAATTAAAAATTATAATTTTTATTTTTTTTATAATTTTTAAATATTTTACTCTTTTATGATATTTTTTTTATTTTTAATTTTTTTTGACATATCTTTTTAAAAAGATTAATTTGAAATGGAGAAAGTAATTTGAAATGATGGTTTTTATTTGAATTAAAATTAAAATTTTTATTTTTTTGAATTCAAAATTATAATTTTTATTTGGCTCTCATTTTTTTTAATCCTAATTTTTATTTTTTTAAGATTTTTTTTGAGATATTTTTTAAAAAAAATAAATTTTAAATGAATAAAATAATTTAAAGTTATTTTTTATTTGAATTAAAATTAAAATTTTTATTCTTTAAAGTTCATTCAAAATTATAATTTTTATAATTTTTATTTTTTTATAATATTTTTTAAAAAAATTAATTTAAAAAGGAGATTGTAATTTGAAATGATAATTTTTATTCGTATTAAAATTAAATTTTTTATTTTCTTAAATTTTATAATTATAATTTTTATTTCTTAAAATTTTTAATGGTATTTTTAATTTTTTTTATATAATTTTTTTCAGATATTTTTTAAAAAGATAATTTAAAATGGAGATACTAATTTTAAATGATAATTTTTATTTTTAATAAAATTAAATTTTTTATTTTTTTATAAATTTAATTTTTAATTTTTTAATTTTTTATTATTTTTTTAAAAAAAAAGATAAAAAAATATGACGTTTTTAAAAATATCATTTGGAATGATGTTTTTAAAAACGCAATTTCAATTGATATTTTTAAAAATATCATATTTTTTAATATTTTTATTTTTTAATTTTTTTTATATAATCTTCGTAGAAATAGAGGATGGCATGGTCACGATAAAATATCATTTAAAATAATATTTTATCGATTTTACATCATATAAATGAGTTAAAAACTAAATTATTTAGATAAATAATTTTTTTTTTATATTAATTAGGAAAAGAACTCTCACAAGTTCCCCGCCACCGCAGAAACACCGCATAAAGCCCTAACAGCACTCCTCCGCTCTTCTTTCCTCCCCCGTGCGCCCCGATAGAGAAAGACGGGATGGAAGAGAGCGCGGGCTGTCTCTACGAAACCCTCGACTCCCCCTTCTTCTCCGCCGACCCTGACTTCGTTCGCGATCCCACCGAATCCTACGCCGTCTTCCGCAACCAGATCACCTCGCCGGCGGACTCCTTCGCCGACATTCCCGTCGCCGACTACTTCTCTCTTGACGTCGCCGCCGACAATCCCCGCTGGGAAGAGACCCCGCAGCCGCCCCCGGCTTCCGGCGCCCCGGAGGCGAACCAGCCCTCGGAGATGGCCTGGTTCCGCGTCGGGAGCCGTTTCAAGAGCCCCATGCTTCAGCTTCACAAAGGTAGTGTCCGCTGCTAGAAAGAAAGAATCTTGGTGTAGATTTCTTGGAATTTTTTCAAGCGGATCACCTTCTTTTTGATGTATGTAATGTATGTCTTGTTAGTTTTTTCTGCTGTTTTGTCAATGGATTTTTTTGGCTGCAATGGTGCTGTGAAATTTGGGGTAAGAAGGTCAAGGATAATTTTTGTAATAAAATTACGCATGGAATATAGAAAAAGACGACTTAATTTATGGAGATTTCTTGAATCGGTGGAATTTTTGGTTCACAAAAAAATTCATTATACTTTGTTCAAGATAATTGGTAGTTTGCTCTCTTTGTTATCCTGAACTGTCAATTTGGCAACATAACTCATAAACAATCAAGAACAAAGACGAGGACCACTTATTGTTTTTCTTTTTCTCCTTATCATTATTGTTAGGAATCAAGAAGATACCCCAAGAACATGGGCAGTGTGAGGGGATTTGCTCTTTGCATGTAAAGGGCGGCTGCTGCCAGAATTTCTGCGACTATCATGTTCCACTCCTGTTTCTGAACCAAATTTTGTTTAATAAAGCCTGAAGAGTTTGGTGGACATGGTATACAATCTTATCTCCCTAATAAGAACCCGTCCAAATTTTCATTTATTCAAATCCCTAGAGTGCAAGAACATGAGATCAGTGGAAATCCTTTGGTATTTGGAATCTCTACATAGGGTAACACGCTTGCTTCAGAAGCTTCCAACACAAATCGACACCAATCCACTTTCTTGCATCCACAAAGTAAACCTACCCAATTTTGTCAACCAAGGAAAAAAAAAAGATCCTGTCTTGAATCCAACCATGTTCACTTCTTTCCTTTGGTATGTAACATAATTACCATCTTCACTAGACACAAATTCTGGCCTTATTAGCCAATTTTCATTGATCATTTTATTTTGTAAGTGGGTGGTGCCTTAGTTAGACACTAGTACGCTAGGATAAGCCCTGCAAAAGGGAGTAAAATAACAAAAAAATACATAACATTTACAAATATATAAGTAAATTAGAGTTATATTTAACCAAGATATATGGCAAACATATACGTAGTAAATATAACATATTTATAAGAACCTGATAAAAATATAAATTAGCAAAATAGTAAACATTAAATCATGAACCTTCATTGGTAATGTTCTTACTAGGGCTAGTATGGGCTGGAATTGATTTCTGACTTCATGGTGATGTTCACTTAGAGTATAAGAACACATGCAGAAACCAATTATAAACAAATGGCAAATTAGGTCTCTAAAAGACTTGCTGAGAGAAAAGGTCTTTGATGGTGAGAAAAAACATAAAGCATGTGCTTTAATGTATTCTGCAAAAATCAAATTATGACATGAATTAGGATGCAAAACAGTTTGATCAAAAGTGTTCGAAAAGGCAGTTGGGGTATGCATGTGGTAAAGAAATTGCACAGTGTGTGCAGTACATGGACCACATATGTGGATGCATGTGCAGTTACATTTTTTGACTATCAAAAAATAAATAAAACACATTGAATACTATAAAAACAACAACAATAATGATAGTACTTGTTTTGGATAAATAATGATAATATTGGTAACAACAGGGAAACATTTAGTGCTCTTTAGTACTTTATTTCTTGTAGCATTAGTATCATATTCTTAATACTCGTATTCTGCCCACTTGAAGCCCATATCAGATCTAATCATCGGCTTGAACTTGTTTCATCTGGATAGGCTTACATAAGACCATGCTGTGCATGTTGCTTGGAATGCTAAAAGGCTGCACAAGCAGCCTAACAATGCTAAACAGGCAGCATAAGTGGACCACCTTCTTGGTCATCATGCAGTATGGCAGCATATGGTACCCATATATAAGCAATATGTTGTGCACCTGTAGTTGGGGGACTGCATCCATATTTTAAAACATTCGGTTGAAATAAGAAAAGGAAAAGTCCTGTTTTTCCTGTCTCTTTTAAATTTGAAGCATCTGAGTCAAGATAATTGGAAAAAGAGGAGTGATGGTCAGGGTCATAATGGTGAGCAGTTTCAGACATAACGTGCGAGATTAGAATGTTAGATGCAAGATAAGACTGTAAAAGTGAGCAATGCATTAATTTAGTTCTATAGTTATTCATGAAGATATGATGAAGAAATTCCAAGAAAAAGTCCTTTCTGAATTGCAAACTTTCAGTTGGTTCTAATTATAAATGTCTGATTGTAAGGTATTTCACAATAGTATGTTATCACAATATTTGATAAGTGTTCAGCAATAGAGTAAGATATTTGAATAAGAGTGTATTCACAAGGATATCATGAAGAATTTGGTAGGAAGAACTCCTCCTGAAATGGAAACTTTTGGTTTTATCAGAATTTTAAGTTTTGTTCATGCACTTCTCTTATTAAGGATCTGTTAACTGTTTTTTTTTCTTCTTTGTTTATTTAACTTTTGTTTTAGAATAATAATCTCTGGATCTTGATTCAGTGGTCTTTGACTGGATATAATCTTTAATGGATGGCCACCATAGATTCATAGTTACATGATTCATATTTGGCATCTTAAATATTAGTATGAAGTATCAAGATGATTCATTCCCTGATTGGATCCACCTTATCATATGTCAAGTGCTTTCACCTTGGTCTCCAAAATTGATATCTATCTATTAACACTATGTATCTCCAACATCAAAGTGCTGGACCGTGAAATCCACATCTTCCTTTTTTTCTTGCTTTGCTGCTTGTCGCACACATAGGCAACAAATATATGGCTTTTGATGAGATCATGGTTTAATAGATTTGAAGAATATCACATAATTTGGTTGCATGTGTTTTAGGAGCAAGCATCAATCTATTGTTTTCAATATATCTCATCATCTTCCTTGTTTTCTGTTTCCTTTCATGGAATGGATTGATATGTGCTTGCTATTCTCAGAACATCTAATATATGTATATATATATATGTATATATATATATATATTAAAACAGAGGCTTCTCAGTGGAGAAGCCTCCGTTCGACATGTGGAGTTTTGGGAAGAGCGGAGGGAGCTGCGTGTCGGTGCTGTGATTTTGGGGAAAGCATAGAAAATTATTTTGGACACAGACTCTCGCTTTGGAAAAAAATATGCAAGCCCTCTCGGATGCCACCGCCCTCATCTTTGAGCCCTCCCTCACCGACCCCGATCGTGCGGCCCTCGGCATCCACATCGACTCTGGCATCACCCTCCTCGACGTTTGCAATGCTGTCGCTCTTCCCCTGCCACCCCCCCTTGCCTCTCCGACCCCTCCACCTCCCTCTCCTCCCTTGGCCTCTCCCACGATTCTATGGAGGCCCTCATTTTCCTCAAACTTCAGATCACCCAAGCCATGCAGTCCCAATCCAACGCCTTCATCATCCCCGGCATGCCTCGGATCTGGAACATATGCTTCAATGTGCCCCACAAATGCTTGATAAAATGATACCAAACTCCTCGATGTCTGCAATGCCGTCGCTCCTCCCCTCCCGCTGCCCCTTGCCTCTCCGACCCCTCCGCCTCCCTCTCCTCCCTTGGCCTCTCCCACGGCTCTGTCGTCTTATGGAGGCCCTCATTTTCCTCAAACTTCATATCACCCAAGCCATGCAGTCCCGATCTAGCACCTTCACTGTTCCCGACATGTCTCGGACCCGGCGGGCGGCGGCCTCTGCCTCTCCGTTGCCTGTCATCCTCGACGGCCAAAATAAACAGAGGAAGGATCCAAATAAGCTACCTTGCAGGGTAGCACTGCAACCACCGCATCTATAGACCGTGAAATCGGAGAGCTCCGGAAGAAGGTTATCGCATTTAGGGCAACGCACCACTCGCTTCCGCCATTCTCATCAGAAGGGAAAATAAAACAAAAAGATCTACAAAAGCTTTATTGGCTCTGAAGGAAAAGGGGAAAAAAAGAATACCTCCAAATCCTTGCAAGAAGCGAGCAGAACGCCTCTCAGCCCAATCAAACTTAAACGCTCATCCAATGCAGCTCTTTTCTGAGCCAAAGTTTGATAAAGCAAAAGAAATGAAAGAAAAGCTTCACCTGTAATACATTCTACCTCCCCAAGATCTAGAAATCACCATCTGTCGCCATTTTTGGATCTCCATGGACAGCAAAAAGAGGAGAGGGCCTGTCTACATTCCCGATCATGGTTTTTCTCTTTCCTATTTCTTGGACTCTTTCTGCTTCTTGGAAGCTTTGGAATGGTTTGAGGGAAAAGGAAATGGGAAAGAGAAAAGAGAGGAGCGAAGGGTTAGAAGAACCTTAGGAATGGTCGTGGGAATGTGCGAGTTGCAGCGGTGTGAGTTGGTCCTTGAGGTTTTGAGAGCTTAATCCAATTTAATGTAATATATCTAACCTTCCTCATTTAGATTTTTTTTCTTTTCATTTTTTTCTTTTTATTTTATTATTTTTTCAAAGATCTATGGAAAAAGAGAGCACATGAGAGAGATTAGATACGGGATCTTGTGCGAGTTGGATCCCCCAAACCATTCCAAAGCTTAATCGGGATTTTATTATTTTTTCCCCAAAGATACGGGATTTTGTGCCAGTTGTGGCAGTGTTAGTTGGTCCCTTAAGGTTTTGAAAGCTTAATCTAATTTAATTCAATATATTTAATTTAATATTATATATATATATATATATATATATATATATATATTAAAATAGAGGTATATGTATTGGGCTTCCTCCTCCAATCTTCCGTAGGTCAGATCTTCGTGGCGGTGTGAGTTGGTCTCTTTGAAAGCTTAATCTAATTTAATTTAATATATCTAATTAAATATTATATATATATATATATTAAAATAGAGGCATATGTATCGGGCTTCCTTCTTGAATCTTTCGTAGGTCGAATCTTCATAAGATAAATAAAGTTAAATATTGATTTTAAAAAATTATATCCCATGCATCGCATGGGGTTGTAAGCTAGTTTAATGGTAATTACTGGCCCCACCAAAAATGGTTGGACACAATAACAGCATAAACCCCCAATCAAAACTTAAGGAGAGAGATCACAGCTTTAGGAGCCTTCCTTTTGTGCTATATTTGTGAAATAATACTGCCGTTGGTGGTCCTATCAAAAATAAGGTAGATTGAGGGGGCTTCATATGCACCCAAAAAACAGGTGGATTTTCCCAACTCTTGATAACTTTTGCAGGCCTTTTTTGGCATACCATGTCCATTAATAGCTGTAATGAAGTGGTTGAGCATTGTGTTAGTAGAAGTTTCATAGCCTCATTTAGGGTTGTAAGATACTTGGGAGGGCTAGAAAAGTCCAGCTTATGCAAATTATAAGCAGGGTCTGTTTGTATTGATAAAGATATTATGAATTAGAGTGTCCTATAGGTTTCTACCTGCCCTTCTGGTTATGCATCGAGTAATATAATATAATATTTCTTGGATGGCTTCTTGCCTTGTGTATGTGTGTGTATTTTTTTCCAAGCTTTGCTTTACAACCTAGAGTTGGAATTTTTGTTGGTTGACCTTAAATGTTAATAGAAGCTATTTTGGCTTATACAGAGATACTTGATTTTTGTGATTTTGTCTCACCAACTCCTGAAGAACAAGCCTTACGTTCTGCTGCTGTACAGCGTGTTTTTGAGGTTGTCAAACATATCTGGCCGCACTGCAGAGTATGTCAGTTCTTTGCTGCTTTGCTTGTGTGATTATTGGCCATTTTCTGATTTAAACTCTGCATTTGATTATAAACAATCCATTAACTGTATTAAATGGTGTTGTTTATTTTTGCACAGGTGGAAGTTTTTGGATCATTTAGGACGGGCCTCTATCTACCAACAAGTGATATCGATGCAAGTACAATGCAACTTTCAAGACATTGCGATGAATGCACAATCTCTTTATATTTATTTCTGTTGCTATGCATCTGACTTGAAGCTGATTTATATGAATTGTGCTGCATGCAACAATGCCCTGATATCATGTATCATGTCGTTAGCTTGTGTGACACAATACAGCATTTTACCGATCACATTGTTAGCAAGCAACTCTGACACACCAGTTATTGAGGACTATATGATTGTTTCTTTCTTTGTTTGAATGAGATGAAGATTGTGGAGGCATTTCTTATATCTGATAGATCCTATCACTTCTATGAACTTGATATTAGCTGAAAAAAAAGGTTTCACCGATCTGATAGCTTCTATACCTCTAGTTTTAAAGCTAAAGTGGTTTGCCTTTTGTAGCCGTGCTGCCCTATGGGCGACCATCCTTAAGACTCAGTTCACCTTTAACTTCTTCCATGATCTACTTATTCCAATGATGACAGTCTCGGAAACCTCAGTTCTCCTTTACTGTTATAGCTCTCTTTATTAGAGCTTCAGCATCCTTCTACACTATACAATGCTTTCTGTCTTTTTTGTTTTGTTGGTATCTTGCTTTCCTGTAAATGTTTCTATTATTTACCAAGAATACAGTTACATTCTTCTTCACCCTTTTATGCCTAGTGTGGAAACAAGTTTACTGCATCGACTTTAAGGACTGGAAGTTCCAAAATTATGCTAGTTGTGCTTCTAAATATATTTTGATGCTGGAATTTTGATTATTTCCTTTAGCAGGAAAGTTGCTTACTACAGGAAGTAACAAGCTGGGTACCTGAAAAAAGAATAACAGGGGCTATAACCCCTGTTTTGTTTGATTTTATCATAAGCATATGTATGATTGAGTAGAACTTTCTGACTTCAAACCAAGATTGCTAGCACCACCTCCTTACATGATTCTAATTGAGGAATCTGATACCAAGCATTGTATTTTTAGGATCTGTATCATAGTAAGACTAGCATATATTGGCTAGTAATGTTGGAGACATGGAAACAATTATTATTTTGTTTGACTTCTTCTAGAGGAATTTACCTAGGTCATTTTGTTCTCAATGCCTTAAAATGCCTCATACTTTCCCCTTTAAATTTTTGTGCAACTACTTTTAGAATAGTTCTCTGCTGGTTGCTGGCAACTCTACACTTCTGTCTTATTTAAAACTTAGCAACAATATTGGAGTTTTTCAAATTATACAAAACATGAGAGATTCAAATCATTCCAGCGAGTTCACCAGAACTTCCTTTTGAAAAAGCAGCACATACAATGAATGAGCTAGTTAGTATTTTCCTTCTCTCTCTTGTGCTTATACGTATGGAAGAGTTAAATGCATTTATTATGCTACTGTTTTGGTAGTGTTGATATCGGGATTGATTATGTCTGTCATCTAGCAGAATTGCTTTAACCTGTTGATATCAATGCCATGGTAGATTATCTAGCAGTTTACACCAAAGTAATGGAAGTGAATTTTGTTGAAGACAGTGATTTGCCATATCTATATCTGCTTGATATTTTTTGTGCACAAAGTTTCATAAGCTTACCTATTTTAATGTTTAGGATAATAAAACTACAAAGTCTTATGCGATATTGCTTTTGACTAGCAAATCTTAACTGGTGCATCCTGTAGGTTGTGATTTTGGAGTCAAAGGTGAAGACTCCACAAATGGGTCTTTATGCTCTTGCTAGAGGACTATCCCAGAGGAGTATTGCAAAAAAAATGCAGGTAGCAACTTTGAACTGTACTTGTATCATCAATTGTTCGATCTAATGTTGTTCGACAACTTTAGTGATTGGTTTTCACATTCCTCTAAAACATTATTGCATAGAAGTATTGTTAACTTAAACCAATGCCAATTAACTACTTTTATCTAAAATAAGAATATTGTCAATTTCTTTTCCCCAGGTTATTTCTAAGGCTCGTGTGCCAATTGTGAAGTTTGTGGAAAAGCTCAGTGGGATATCTTTTGACATCAGGTTCAGATTGTTTCTTGAAATATTCTCATACGAAGAACTTGCAGCTTAGTTCATGCCACAGCAGCTACTTTTTTTTTTTTGAATTTACTTATCATATATTTGTTCCTCTTCTTGGTTCTATCTGATTATAATTCATATGCTAGTCATCAACTTAAATAGGCATGAGTGAATTGTTTTGCTTAATGTTTAGTAAGACCACTTTGTGGCATTTCTGTAGTGTTGATTGTGCAATGCAGGAGTCAAGAAGCAGCCAATTTGATTCATTATTGGAAATCTGGAAACTCTAAAATGTGCGAATATCAACTTTCTTAATAACAAAATTAGTTATTCAAATATTGTGTGCAGAAGGATAATGCTACTAGATTGTCTAGTTTGTCACTTAATAAAATGAAAATCTAGGGAAGGAAAATAAGTCCTTGATTTAAAACAACCTGATTTTAAGCAATGTAGGAAACTCAAATTGTTCTGTTTTCACCATCTCTTTAGTTATTAAGTGGTCAGTTGAACAAGGGAAGGGTCTGGCTCGAGAACAAAAGATTCCAGCAATCATATGCTTTTTATGACAAAAACATGCTTTTCACAAACATTAACCTGTACTATAGTGTTAGACTCCAGCATATGATCAAATTATTATCTGTGTTCCAATCTAATCACAATACATAATTTTTTAGTTAAATACTAAAAATGTTAAATGTACATATGACATCGTAGATACAATTATGTTCCATCCACTTATGGACTGCTAGATATTTTTTTCATTTTATTTTTCAATGTGAATACAAACTAAATCAATTTTTAACATTTTAGCTTTACAAACTAAATGAATGATATTGTTAGTAGTAGGTCCGTGGAACTGGAATGGGGATCTGTGCTGGTTGGCCGACGGTACGAGTTGGTATGGATCCATACTAGATCCGACTAGTACAAACCGACATAGAAGCGAAGAAACGAACCAAGGAGGAGGAAAAGAGGGAAAGTGGAGAGGGGGGCTGACGGTACGAGTCGGTACAGATCCATACTAGACCAGACTGGTACAAACCGACATAGAAGCGAAGAAACGAACCAAGGAGGAAAAGAGAGAAAGAGGAGGGGGGAGAAAGGGGGAGAGGGTGGCCGGAAGAGATGCTAGCGGTGGCCACAGTCGGGCCGCCAAGGCCTCCACTTCCTCCGTCAAATCTCGGCCGAGAGAGAGGGAAATAAAAAGAGAGAGAGGGGAGGGAAGGGAAAGAAGGGGAAGCTGGCGGAGAGCCATCGTAGTAGGATGGTGAAATCGTGGCCTACGGCTCTTGGACGTGAAATAGGAGCGATCGTCTTTATTTCACAGGATTTTTTAAAAAAATTTTGATCACAGTGAAGTAGGCACATTCATTGCCGGTTTCACTGTTTCTCCGAATTTTTAAAAAAATTTTTCTGAAATGGCAAATCCATTATTTAGAACGCCTTGAATCGTCCGGTTCGGGATGGTTTAGCGAACACTTAATACTTGTAGCATAGCCAACATGATTTTGTTTCTTGGATTAGTCTAGGTCTTGTTAACAGAAAAAACAGATCGCCGGTCAGCGCAGGTTGGTAAGGGCTGATCTAGCCATCTAGGTACTTATCTGCTGGTTTGAGATGATATTTGCCAATTTAAACCTGTAATATTGAAAGGAGCCTTCATAAACACTTGCATTTTGATGAAGTTTGAAGAAGCAAGAGAGCAGATGGGAATAAATAAGGGGAAAAGGCAACTACAAAGTGGATGCTGTTTGTTTTGGTCACATACCAATTATCTTATGGGAGATGAATCATTTGATGCTGGGAAAGTTCCATTAATTAAAAACTGATTAAGATGCTGTCAAAACTATTGTATTTGATCATACTTTCATCATATTATTGATGGATCTATCCTTTTGTGATCTCATATTGTTTCAAATTCTTTTGTGTCAATGACATTTTTTAGTTAAACATTTTGGTTGTCAAAATGAACAAAAAAATTTCTAAAGGAATTTTACTAAACTTATACATCCAAGCATGCATGTGGATGGTTGATGACAAATCGACTAATGTGCTTTGTCATTATAGTTACAGAACTGATGATTTAGTTATAAACTTATAATTGAGTCATTCATCTGACACCCTAAAATTATTTTAACTTTATTGAATGTATAGGATTGATCAATTGTTCTAGCGTGTTCAAATCCACTTCTTTATGTTTCTGTTGGCATATTACTTGATACCATTAATTTCTCCTCAGTGTTTCATTATGATATAATACATCAATGAGAACCTTTTTTAGTTGGGCTGGGTGCTGCGCCCTAGTTGTCATAGCCCTCCACCTAATTAGTGGTGATTCTGATTTCTAGTCGTGAATGGTGTATTCCTAAGTTTTTGACCTGGATAATCATAATACTGGATGTGTCTCCCTCCCTTAAGGCCCATGCCCCTCACCCCAACCCCCCCAAAAAAAAGGAGAGGAAAATGAGATTTTTTTGAGGGTTGGAATATATAACATGGGAAGATTTTACTAAAGAAGTGGATGAAAGTGATTTCTGGCCATGTAGCCTGTTGAGCACCGATGGACATGTAAATGAAAATGCTTGAAGACCCCCTTTTGAGTTGTGAAATTGTGGCTGTACACTATCATCATATGTTTTTGAATGCTTGTTATTCTTTATAAGCTGATACATAACAATAAGTTTTACAAGAAAATGGTTTGAGAATTAAACAGCAAATATAGGTGACATGCATGCATATCTGCATATCCGTACCCAAGCATGTGTACATGTATCATATATGTGATTTGCATGGATGTATCCACAGAGGGAGTTCACTTGGTACAATACAGTAGTATTTGAACCCAATTCTTTTTATCAATCCATGATGCGGAATGGGGCCAGGGAATTGGTAATCCATAGTTTTTTTTTTCTCTAATGATCTGCAATTACTAAATGCCCAAAAGTGAACAAGCAAATATTCGCATGCTTCTTGATCATGCATTGGCCGGTCAGGAAATAGACACCAATAAGTCTAGCATGACAAAATATAGGGTGAACCAGAAAGGGTTGGAATTGGAACAGTCATGATCTCTAAATTAATTGTGCACCAAAATTTAGTGGGTTTGGATGCTTTAGACCATAACTCAAGCAGTTGCATCTGGGAATTGAAGCTGCCTGTCAGTGATCTTTGGATGCATGATAAAGATTCCTAAGTTTTTAGGCATTTTAAATGCTGCATATCATTTTTATTGATATAAATTCTCAATATAAATCGCTTGTCATATATTTTGTACTGATATGATTTGAGTCATTTTAATGACGGACTATAGCTTATCGCTCTCTCTCTCTCTCTTTCTTTCTAAGTGCACATGTTAGATGGTGTAATAGATGTGGGATTTTCTATAGATGCTAGTGCATGTGGATTTCAATTTTTTTTTTAAATCCAAAAATGCAGCGAAAAAATCAGATTAAAACACTTTTAATTTAAGCATGCATTCATCATATGAAAGTACCTATGAATCTAGTTCATATGCTGAAATTAATATAAACTGATTTTAGGATGAATAAGCAAAAGCCTGTGATCAATTCACATATTTGAATCGCTATCCCTTTTGCCTGAAATCTGTTACTGCAGTTGAATCCGATTCAATCCCTGGATCTGGGGTTGAACAGGCTCTGAATCAGTAGCACAAGCATCCTGCCTCTACGGATATCCACAGGGCCGATCTGGATAGGCTCCTCTTAATCCTGCTTGCTTGAACCGAAAGCCTGAATAGGCTTGAATCAAGCCTGGATAGGGATCAAATTGTGAACCTTTTTGATATTTCTTTCTTGATTCTTAAAGAAGCGAAGAACCTTTCTTGATCCTTCAACTAATCAAGAAGAACAACAACCAAGAAGTGGTTGTAACTAACTCTCAACAAACTTGAGAAGAAAGGGAAGAAACCATGAAGCAACTTGGTGTCAACACTTGACACCAAACAAGGATGCTGCCCGCCTCTCTTTTAGCTCCAAGGAGAGGACGCCTAGAGAGAGAGGGTGTGGGCTAGAGAGAGGAAGCATTGGGCACAGTAAGGATGGCGACAAGGATGGGAGAGCATAAGATTATGTGAGAAGTAAAGCTAGAATCCTTTAAATAGACAACATAAGGGTGTCCTAATCAAATTAGGATCCCTCCTAATCATATTAGAAGTTCTAGCTTAAATATACTTGGATCAAATAAATGGAGCGCCATCCATAACTCACCCACGTCCACATTCAGTGCTAGGCATCCCATCATATGGGATCTAATTAAAAGTCTCAAATCAGTCTACATGATTTCATAAATTCACTTCAAGGGTTCTTGATTAAATCATAATGAATAAAATCAAAAAACTCTTTCTTGATTTAATCCAAACCATAAATTAAGCATCCAACCATTGGAGCTCATTGAATCAAATTCAATTAGGTTCAAATCAAGTGTAGAAATTGGCTAATGCTTATCATATAAACAAACCAACTACAAGAGGAATTGGGTTTATCCAGATGCTAGCGAGGTTAACATGAATCCAATAGGATTTTTCTAAATTCATATTAATTGATGCTTCATAAGCCCAATTATAATCAATCCAGGTCTTCTCCCTTTATGTGTAACCCCATAAATTCAATTGTCTGGTAGTGAGACATGTCATGATCTTTATTATAGGTATCACTGAAATCCTTTTCAGTGGGTCGGAATAATCACTGTAACTCGACAAGAATCATTGATCCAGAATGATCTCATTGAGCTCTCACAATCCATCAGTGACATTTACAAATATGTAGTGGCAATCCAGTAAAATCGAAAAAGAATTTCTAGGTGTAGTTAATGTATGATATAGTCTCTCTATTGTGAGTCCCGATTAAGTGGTAGGTCATGGATAAATCGTCAAACCTCATCATCAGTTATATGATAGATCCAATTAGCTCAAGTCCAATTAGTGATTCCAAATGGAAACTCTTTTCCATTAATCACACTGCTATGACCATAGACTTATGGACTCAGCTTCTCAAATCTCATAGGACTGCTCATCTCTATTAAGGTCGATAAATTTTATCAAAATGCACACCTTGCTCGCATAGTTCAACCAACTGAAGTCAACATCCACCACAAAAATTCATAATTGAGTCAATATTTATGTGTAGTCAAACTACAACGGTCTTACTGTGAGCAATTGTGACACCGCAGGTAAAAGGATCAGTCATACAACTACAGCATCGAAATGATCACTGACGTCTGGATAGAAATCCATGTGATCTCTTATATGGTCATGCTCAGTACTAGTTCTTTAAGAACTATCCGCACTTGCTGCTTAGTGTCTCTACACTGTAGACTAGAGACTCATCTACCCCAAAGGAAGTAAACCGTGCGCCGATCTATCTGGATGGATCACCGTTTTCATGACTATTCTATGATCGAGAGCAATTTAGCAATCGATCATACATTGCTCTAATTCTTAACACTTGAGAATATGTATCGTAACATCAATTTCAAGAATGATTCAAGGATATATAACACTTGAATGAAAAATAAAAATTTATTCTTTATTGATTAAATCAATAGTTTAAATACAAATATATGTCATAGAATTAACAATGTGTCAGTCAACAATTGGCTTCTAAGACATACATCTAACAATATATTCTGATTACTTAATGTCTCTTGGGCGTAACCAATTTAGTGATACCATAGTACTAGAATGCATATAAAACCATCCATGTTGAAAATGCACATTTTAATCATGATTTGCACTCTTCAAAATGTTGACAACTAAAATTAAATATTTTGCCAAGGTTTTAAATGCTAGTAGCGAACAGGGTGCCCTTTTTCATTAGAATGATGCAATACCAATATGATGCTGGTAAGCATCGAAATTAACAATTTCAAAAAAATTGAAAAATCATTAGCAATGGCTGGTACGGTTCATAGGGTTTACTGATATGCACCGATATGAATCAGTACTGACCGGTGTCGATACATACCAATAAGTTGATTTCCACTTCCCAACAACCATGTTGGTGCCAATTTTGCATTGGATAGATATGGTACTGGCAGTAACATCCTGTTACTGTGGCTTTTGAAGCTGCATTGACACTTCTTACATATGTGTGAAGTTCACAAATGAAGGGTTTTTCATAACAAGCAATGTCATACCATTAATCTGTTGCTATAAGATATTCAGATTGATTAAATGTTGGTGCATATATTATGATAGCACAGTTTGCATCGACCTGGATTGTTAATTTGGATGGCCTATCATGTATTCTGTTAGTGCCATTGTAGTGGCTATCAAAGTGCACAGTGATTTATTCAATTTATCGGTCAATAATCATAAGGAAAAATATGTTTTGAGCCCCAAAAGTTTGGCTGAGTTGCAGTTACACTCCTTGTCCTTTGTGTGCATGCGTGCGTGCCTCTGTGTGCGTGTGTGTATTTTAAATCTAGGGTTTCAAGGTACTTAAGTGACCTAGCATGACCCTTTGCCCCATCCACCATCCAACATTGTTACATTGTTGTCTTGGATGACAAAAATAGCCTTAACATCAACAAAACTCCTGAAAGGGCCATTTCGTGAAACACTTGGTGGCCTTGCCAGCCTCAAAGCCTTGACCTTTATCTGCAACGATGCCGCACTGTGAACCACGCCATTGCAATGGCTATCAAAGTGCACCCATGATATGGTCATCAAGCCAGGCCAGTCGCCACCCCACAATTGATCACTCCTACTCCGCCCTTGCCCCTACCTTTGCTCCTTGGTCTTCCACTCCAACCTTGTCGACCTTGTTCACAGCCTTTCCCACCATTTTGGCCTCAATATCTCCTTGCCCCCTATGTGAGGATTTGGCACCAAGGCTAGAGGCCCTTGAATAGTCTGTGTAGGCTCTAGCACCAAATGGGGTAAAATAGGCACCATGCAGTAGAAGGTCCCTTTCTAACCTCCAATTCCAACTCTTCCATGTGCTTGCTTCGATGCCGAAGCCTTTTGATCACGAATTTCCCATTCAAACAAAACACACAGCACAATTATATGAGCGGTACTAGCAAAAGAATTCATTCATCTAAGATAACTGGAGGGTGAGTCTTGGGGCAATGGTAAAATTGCTCCATTATGGCCTGCTGGATATCATAGATTCGAAACATGAAAATAGTCTCTGCACTGGGACAAGGTTGTATGCATTTGACCCTCCCCGGATCCCATAATAGCGGGAGCCTTGTGCATGGGGATGCATTTTTTTTTTATAGAAAAAGATGATTAGCTACAAGAGTAATCAATTGTTGGGTCCATTCTCCTCCTTGGTGAAAGGGTTAGCAGGGGCAATTTTATATGATGATTATTTACTTAGCTACCTGTGGTGGGCTCTCTTGGTTGACAAAATAGAGTATAACAAAGATAACATAGTTGTTGTCTCTGCTATATGTGGAATTTGGAGGAAATTACCTTGACATTCTCTTGATGTGACCTTCACTGTGAAGGTCACTTTCATTGCCTTGTCCTCTCATAGGAATTGGTATGACTCAATAGCATCACCTGCATCACGTTCTCTTGATGTGACCTTCACTGTGAAGGTCACTTTCATTGCCTTGTCCTCTCATAGGAATTGGTATGACTCAATAGCCAAGGTTTATATATTAGCAACTAGATATATAGAGTGCATTTCCTAAATTTATTTAAAGAGATCCACAGATGCTGCTGCTGGATTTTTATTGTTATATACTTTGTCATGGTGGGTGAAGTAGTTTGTAAAGATGGTGGTGTTAGTGGAGCCCATGATGACATGGATGAGTCTATCAGTAAGGTTGGAGAGGAAGTAGTGGTTGCCATTGGGCATGGTGCACCAGCTGTAGTTGGAGGGGAGTTGCGGTCCATGGCATTGCTGATGGTCTTGCAGTCATGGATGTGGAAGCCATGGATGACGATCTTGGCAATGAAATGTATGGTTCCTGAGCAGCCTTATTGTTTTCCTGAGCAGCAATGATTTGGATGGTTCTTCAGCGGTTCCCAATCCATGGCGTTACACATCTATCTTGACATTCTTATTTCTTAAACTTGTTTTTATATACTTTTTTTTTAAAATTTCTGAACACTGAGCCATCAACGCGGCGGGCCTTATGTTGCTTTATAATGTTCTCTCAAGTCTTCAAGGTATACACCTATCATAAATCTGACATGGTTCAATTGATTGTCTTAACTTTTGTATGGTATACATCTTGAAATAATTAATCTTAATAATGCTTATGACTTTTTTTTTTAGTTTTCCCTCAATGTTTAACATAGTCATGATTGCTGATTGTTATTTTTCCTCCAGTTTTGATGTGGACAGTGGACCTAAAGCTGCTGATTTTATCAAGGTATTCATGGAAAACTAATTCTTTTTTTTTAATCTAATTATTTACTGCTTAAACAATGCATGTGTTTTTTCAATGAAATAACTATAGCAAGAAAGAAGGTTCTTGTATATCACAATAAATGAATTCATCTCATTGAATGTATATCTGTGTGGTCTTTGCAAATCCAGTTTCACTGATATTCAGTTACTTTGTGAAGAACACAAGTGGAAGAGGGAAAAGGCAAGATATGTGGCTGCAGTCTTGTTTCATGGTTAAGAGACACAATTGACTTCTTGCTTATTTGTTGCTGATATAGTTAACAATGATGGGATCAGATGCAATAATGATCTTTATGGTACTAATCAGAGATGCACATCTTTGGAAAATGGGGACAGAAATATGTCTTGCCATTTCGATGGAAGTCAGCTAAATCATCATCCAACTATTGTGTTGTGAAGTTATTGTTTTGCGTTAGTTAGGAATATTAGAATTTGTTACTTCTGTCTGAAGTCTTCTTATAAAAAATATTTAGAAAAAACCTAGTTGGTGGAGGGCAGGCCTTGGTGCCATGGTAAGGTTTTTCCATTATGGCTTAGGTGTCATGGGTTTGAAACATGGAAACAACCTCTTTGTATGTAGGGTGATTAGGTGAGGCTATGCATATCTAACCCTCTCTGAATCTGCAATGGCAGGAGCCTCTTACAATAGGTATTTTGCGCTATGTTTCCCTTTCATCAAAAGATAAGCAATTCAAATTTATACATAAAATGATAAACTTAATTCATCAAATTTGCATGTCCTTTGCCTTGTAACTAGGTTCTAAGATGTTATTGTGTTAGTTATCCAATATCACCCACTGAATCCAAAAATAAAAATAAAAATAAAAATAAAAAGGACCACTGAAATAAAATAAACCTTGATATTAGATGATCTAAATGAGTAATAATGAATTCTATTATCCTACCTCACACGAGTCCACTTCATTAAGGGATGGTGAATTGTGACTTATGAGCCTCAATTAGAACCAAATGAATCAAGGACTTAGGTAATGATGGTCTTTTAAGCATCTACATCTCCTTGAAGTCAGGTAGTTGTAATCTTTTCAGACTCCAGACTCTAACAAAAGTACGGGTAAATATAGTGAAAAAGAAGAGTTGACATCGTGCTATTTGTCCTACTGTTAGCAGGGAATGTGATTTTTTATTTGCTATGGTAAGTTTGTTCTTTGCATGGTACATGCATTAGTTGAAGGTCATGCAGTATTTATTTGGTTCATTGTAGTATTCCTGCAAAAGTTATGGATGCCTAAGGTTCAAGTGATACTTTCCATGATTAAGTCAAACTTGCTTTTAAGTCAACCTGTGGCAAATTTCTTCCAGGATGCTGTGAAGAAGATGCCTCCTTTACGACCCTTGTGCTTGATTCTGAAGGTTTTTCTGCAACAAAGAGAACTGAATGAGGTATTATCTGCATTAAAATCGGTGAATTATTTAACTTGCTTGGCCTTATGTTTTGGATCTATCAAATGTATCACGAGTCTCCGGGTAGTCCTTTATCATTTCATCCAAGCAGAATAGTTCTTCCAATTCTATGAATCTTTCTAGAGTGTTCTTCTCTTGAATATCATTCAAAAAAGTTTTGGATTTCCTCGTATTCCACCAGTTAGTAATTTAAGGTTCCAATGCAATAATGCTTCCCCCCCCTATTTGCAGGTATATTCAGGTGGTATTGGTTCTTATGCACTTCTTACAATGCTGATAGCACACTTACAGGTAAAGATATTTTCTCCTTAAGTCTAATGGACTGTTGCATTATCTATTTTTTTTTTTCACTTCTATTCAATGCTAATCCACATTATGCTCCGAAAATTCTATGTGGTTCTGGAACTTGTAAAGAAATGACATAAATGTAGCTGAGTCTGAATATTAGGACCATTGTCCATTTTCTATGAAAGAATTGTGTAGTCTGTTACACATAGATATGTCTTAGAGCTGTGTTGCTCTGCATGATTCTGCACATTACGGTTGACAGAAACCATTCATTAGTTATCATGATCTAACTTGTCCATGATCTAAGTGGTCCATAACTCTCAAGTGGACAATTATTTAACTTCTGATTCTTTGTCCAATTGCCTATTGAAGTTAATGTTCACCACTTCACCTTATCTCAATGATATTCTGTTTTCAGATGCATTGGAGAGGACAAGATATACAGGGTTGCTGCCGATCTATGGAGCATAACTTGGGAGTTCTTTTGGTATGTGATGTGTTATTAGATATTTAGTTATGTATTCTTATATATAATTTTTTAGTGTGTGTATAGAACCATGATAAAGTAAACTATAAAGTCATGAATAGAGGCGGTAGAGACATGTATATAATTTGTTGATTATTATCTGAATCTAAGCTGCTATACTAGCTTAGCCATCTCTGCATCTGACATTATTGGGTACCAGGATAACTTGGATATTTCCCAACGTGTTAGATATTTCTAGCAAGCATCTATCCGTCTATTTCTTTATTTAAATAATATTAGGGGCTTGTCTACATTCTGAGGACATCTTGGGCATAACTCGAATACTTTTGAGGTCACTGATTTAGAGGATGAGTTTGGTCAAGCAAACAACGTTAACATCCAGAGTCTTTGATAAAGCCCCTTCAGCCTTGATAATCATGTATGTGTCAATCAAGAGAGGGAGTATGGAAAGGGGGTGGATAAACTGAACAAGGATTAATGTTTATCATATAAAACATAGTTACATATGTTAAAAAAGAATGTTCATTGTCAGATTCCATCGTATCCATTTCTTCATGTTTGCAGTGGTAGGAGACTTCTACCCAGGGTAAACATATTACTGGCTTTGGACTCTTCCTGAAAACTTACAACTGCGTATACTTGATGTTTTTCTTTTAGAGATCTTCTTCTGCTTCCGTACACTTGTCATGTGTGTGTCAATCAAGAGAGGGAGTATGGAAAGAGGGTGGATACACTGAACAAGAGTTAATGTTTATCATATAAAATATAGTTACATATTTTAAAAAAGAATATTCATTTTCATATTCCCATTGTATCGATTTCTTCATGCTTGCAGTGGTAGGAAACTTCTGTCTAGGGTAACACATATTACTGGCTTTAGACTCTCCCTGGAAACTTGCATCAGCATATACTTCCGTTTTTTCTTTTAGAGATCTGCTTCTGCTTCTGTGTGTTTGTACTCCTACACCTGCTCATGGTTCATGTAACTAAGTTGAGCATTTGATGTTTTAGCGCAGTGCATCTTATGTCATATTCATCTTATCAAATATTACTAAGTGGAGTTAGCAAGTTGCTCCATATGACAAGGCAATGTGTAATCATGATACAATGTCCATTTGTAACCACCTCACGCATCGTAAGGGGTCTCCATGAATTTTGTTTAGTAAGCATTCATTATAGAGGTAGCAGATCACAATCAACGACTCAAATCTTTGTATTTGGATACTTGTCTTCCAAGCCCACCTGGCTGAATCTGGCTTCATGTCTGGTTAGAGGTGGCAGATCACATTCAATGACTGAAATCTTTGCTTTTGGATACTTTGTCTTCCAGTTTCACCTGACTGAATCTGGCTTCATACCTTATTGACCGGAGCCTAGTCTACTTTTATATTTGTGTTTTAAGTAAATTTATCCTTTTATATGTTTATGTATACTTTCTTTTGTTTCATTTTTTTGGATTCTTCATTCGTTGTTAAACAACTTGTAGTAGCCTAGGGTAGAGGATAGATATTTTGTCTGTTCCAACTTCAGGTGATCTTTTTATCTGATTGTGTGCTAGTACTTGCAGAAAATAACGCTGTATGTAGTATTCTGCCAGTATTAACATGATAAGTCACAATGAAAACCTGACATCTATATGGCATATCTTATATACAGATGGCTGAGTTAAATCAGAAAAGGCCATAATTTGAAGAATTTAGTGCAAGCCAATGCAACATTGTTACTTTTTTTTATTAGTATCTTCACTGATTCATTGTGTTGGGTTTGATTTTTCTACTTTAGTTGAATGTATAATGCTTTTTCCTTATATAGCGGTTTCTATTTCCTTTATCCTGCTTTTTTCCTCTGAGTTCTCCTCTTTAGTGCTCCTTGCTAAATCTTCGCTCCCCTCCTACACAGATGCACATTCTAAATATGTGAATGGATTTGAAGTACATGCACATGCTTATATGCAATTCCTTGGATTTTATGATGAATATCAATTCTCTTGCTATGCCACAAGTATGGTGCCTGGGTTTATGCTTATTCATCAAGTTATTAGCATCCCTTTTTTTTATAAGTAGGCATCTTCCCTTTCCTAAGTTATAAAAAAGACATGCTTCAGAAAACTTTGACCCCCTCTACCTTGCAAACCCACACTGAAAAAGATAAAAAATGTAGCTTGATTTCTATAAATAACTCCATGTTGCTAAAAGATGCAGAAGCGAACCATGTGATGCCTGCTGTTGTTATTTGAGCATTCCAATTAGGGATTAAGTCCCTATGGGCAGTGTTACCTGGACACAGCCCAAATCAACTTGGACATGATACCACATGTGTGGCATGCATGTCGCATGCTGTAGACATGCCTTGTTCCATTTTTTGCATGATTAGGGACTCCCACCATCTTTCGCTCCCACTCCTGTCAATGAAGGAATAGGAAAAAGAAAAAATGAAGAGGAAACTAGAGCATTCCTGCTTCTCTACCTTCACAGCCTTCTAATGCTATGGAAAATGTTGAAGAGGAACAGCCTATCCTCCTCTTGATGCTGTAGACTTTGAGGATCATGGGACTTTGGGAATAGAAAAAGAGAGGATAGTCCTCCCGGATGCCCTAGATTTTGGGGATTAATAGGACTTGCAGTAGAGAAAAACAAATGAGAGAGAGTGTGGTCCTTGATAATGCCATAGAGTTTGCGATGAATGGGATGCATGCTAGAGAGAAGAGGGGTTGGGGGGGAGGGGTGATATTTTATAATGGGATTGGTGAAGTGCCAAGGGCTAATAAGGGTTCACTCATATTGGATTGCTGCTGGTATTGGACCTACCACCAGATTAGTATAGTAACATGGGCTCAAATAGGATTACAACCCAAAACTACTGCTTACATAAAGCCTATAACTTTTGAAGCCAACATAAATAATATAACAACTAAAATAATTTTAAATTAATTTTATATATTAAATTGTAAAGCCATGTCTGCATATCTAGATTCTTTTTAGCTTGTCATGTCAGATTCTTTGCAACCCTTGGACAGTTGACACCCATGTCCCATGTCTAGTAACATTGCTGGTGGGATGGTGCTGTATCGCACCATCCCAAGTGTTGGGATGAGGACTAGGATGGGGTGGGACATCCGCTGTCCTGAATGTCAGGACATGGCATGTGAGGTGTCTGTTCGATGACATAATCAACGCTGCCTTGTCCTTCAGGATTTGATCCTTAGACTTTCAATTTATCGTCATGAATATTGTTCGGCAAAACCTGCTAGGTTTAGTGACTTGTAATTGGATTACATTTTTATTTTGTTTCTAATTTGCATCCCCTTTTAATTAGGAGAAGAATCCAATCCGATTTAAACTGAACATTAGCATAAAAAGAGGAAATTTTCATCCTTTTCAAACTGGCAGAGGAATTTGACTCAAATAAAGAGAGTAGACCTCTATAGAACAGTAGAGAACTTACAACTTCCCATCTTTTAGCTGGAAGAAGAATGCAACACAAATGAGGACCTCACTAGTATAAGTAGAGGTCTTATGCCAATGTTTTGGAGAATGGAATAGGGGAAGCAAAAGTAAAGAGCATAGATTCTATGTTCCGTCCATGAGAACCTTAAGCAAAGGGAGTGAAAACATAGACTTTTACTTTCCCTTGATATGTAAATTTGGGGATCATGAAAAATTAATGAAAGTAAAGGGCTTAGAGCCTTACTTTTTAAAATTCTTAATGTTTATTATTTTATTGAAGAGAATCGAGTTTAGTGGGTCAAAGAAAATCTTCATTCTCCCTGGTTGGATCATTGTAGATAAGAATGTAATGTTGGACATAATAGTTTCGGATAAATTATTTTCATTCATTAAGTTTTATGTTTCTCATATCCATGCTGGTTTTTCCATAACAGGTGAACTTCTTTGATTTTTATGGTCGCAAATTGAACACTTGGGATGTTGGTGTTTCTTGCAATTCAATAGGCACTTTTTTCTTGAAGAGTGATAAAGGGTATGATAACCACTGCAGACTTTTTAGAAAGGCTGTTCATGTCAATCAATTTCCTCTAATTATTAGAGCTCATTATCATATTTTTGTACATTCATGCTATTTGTAGATTTATGAATGCAGAACGGCCGTATCTTCTATCCATTGAGGATCCACAGGTGTGCTATTTACTGCTTGGATTTTCTTTTTGTTCGATCTCCAAAAGCTAGTATTAAACATGGAATTTGTTTTGGATGACATTGTCGATGAACTAGGCTCTAGACCATGACATTGGGAGGAATTCTTATAACTATTTTAAGGTAATCTATTTATCACTTTTCTCTCATATTTCTTGTCTGCAAAGGTAGCACATAATATTTCGGTTTATTACAGTTATTGTCTTGTGCTTTATGCTAAGGACCTGCCTACATTGAGGATCATGCTTTTATACCACAGTGTTGCTTTTCTGAGCAAGTGGAAGTTTATTAGTTTGTGTAATGTTGAAGTTCATTTTCCTGCCTTGTTTCATGTTTTTCTTTGTTAGTGCAATTTAAGTGTTGCATCTTTTTTAACTTTGGCGAAGTACATTTGCTCTGTTAACCAAGGTTCACGGACTCGATATCGGAATCTATGCTGATTGCTGTACGGTATAGTACCGTACTGACAATAAAAAAATCAAAAAAAAAATCCCACTCAACGGCCAAAAAAAAAAAGAAAAAAAAACAAGACGAATCAGTATCGTACTGGACCAAACTGCCAGATATCAGACGGTTCGGGCTGATACCGTACCGAACCAACCGGTTCGGTTCAGTTTAGTCTGTTCTCCGAAAAATCGGTCTGAACAGAATCAGTTCTCCACCGGTACGGTACGGTACGGGATATATCGGCCGGTTTGGGCCAATACGGAATACCATGCTGTCAACAATATATGCTTATGATGTTTTATATAAACTAAAGAGGTATCCTTCAAGTTTAAAACAATAATGGACTATTTAGGTTTTTTGAGCAAAATAACAAACTATTTAGGTGGTTGCATTGTTTGGCCTAACCAGACCTCTTTTTTAGCAGAACATACTTTCTCTCTCTCTCTCTCTCTCTCTCTCTTTCTTTTCTTTTTTTTTTTTGCTTTTCTTGGTTACCAGAATTAACCAACTTTTGGTCAATTTTTGTCCAAAACAATATAGACATAATGTTTATATGGATGGGTATATCCCTGTGCATGTGCAGCTGCATATATATGCCATGCGCCGTCTGTGTTTTTCTGTGTGCTCTGTGCAGATACATGCATGTGCATGCCTGCTGATACATGGACGGGTCACTCTGCTGCCCAAGTTGTGTTTCAGAACTGTCAAACCATGGCTTGATAACCTTATCCATCTCATTCTGGTTTATGCATGTCTATTAGTAAATGTCTACAAGAGAATTTTGTGTTATTCACTTTATTTTGAGCACTAAATTTGGGATGCTGTAATAAAAGCAATTTAGTGATCATAATTCCTTTAATTGTTGTACTATGGAAATTATCTCATGGTTCAGACGTCTTTAATCTACTTCTGGGTTTTAACTAGCTACTTTTGGAGTTCAAATTGACCTGTCACTTGACTCCTTACAATCTGTTCAATTCCATTCTCTCTCTCTCTGCTTTTTTGGGTTTCAACTAGCTACTTTAGAGTTGACCTGTCAGTCGATTCCTTACATTCTCTCCAACTCTCTCTCTCTCTCTCTCTCTCTCTCTCTCTTTCTCTCTCTCTCTCTACTTTTTTGGGTTTTAACTAGTTTCTTTGGAGTTGACCTGTCAGTTGATACCTTACATTCCCCATCCATCCATCTCTCTCTCTCTCTCTCTCTCTCTCTGTGTGTGCGCGCGCGCGCGTTTGCGTGTGCTTGAGTTAATGTAGTATGGTTTTGAACCTAATGCCTGTCGCAGTGAGCTTTAAGTGGGAATTTCTGCCTTTTTGACTATTGATTCATTTTGTTACATTGATTGCTGCAGGTGAGGTCAGCCTTTGCAATGGCCTACTCTTCACTGACGGATGCAAAAGCCATCGTAGGTTTGGGCCTGAACAGGAGCATTCTAGGGACCTTAATTAGACCAGACCCAGTGCTTCTAGAGCGGAAGGGTGGAGATAATGGAGAACTTGTTTTCAATAACTTGCTTCCGGGGGCAGGTGAACCAATGATTCAGCAATTTAAGAATGGGGGTGATATAATATATAACTGGCAATTGATTGATGATGAACCACTGCCAAGGGGGAAACTACTTGCTGAAGATGATAGTATATTGTCTTCTAGGAAGAGGGCCTCAAAAGCAAAACAAAGATCCAGTAAAAGTCAAAAGCTGGAAGTTTTGGAGGGTATGCATGAAGAAAACAGTGTCGGGAGCAAAAAAGGTTTGAGAAAGCAGTGGAAAAGATTTCGAGATGAGGATGAATCTACCAGCAGCCGCCATGGTCACTCAAGTCGAAGTCGCTGATTCCTTGTAGCTATGCTTCAGTGCTGCATGTGAAGGTTGCAAGCAGTGACCCGGTAGACAGTGAAATCATATACTGAGCTACTGATATGACTTGGTTGTGAAGGTGATAATATAGACAAGAAGGCCAACAATAACAGGTGAAGTTTGCTTGTGCTAATCAAACGGTACTGATCAAAGAGCCATCTTTGGTTGTAGGGAGCCGCCACCATTTAACATCATGGATGGAGTGTTGTTTTATCAAATTATTTTTTTAATTTGTAAATAAAGACATGAACATATGATATGATAATGCTTTATTTTCAGGGAAGGGAAAAAAGGATACTTATTTATTTTCAGGGAAGGGAAAAAAGGATATTTATTTATCACACTAATTATACTTCTGACCTCTGTTTATTGGCTTGACAATATAATGTGGAAAAGAATTGGCTCCAACAAAATCAGCTCACACTTTTTCGTTCAGCAGGGGCAATTGATAATGATGGGATATTTTGGATGGTAGAGTGTGAATGGTGTTGTTTCATCAAATTGTTTTTTCCCCTTTTATGCAAGAGCATACATGAGCATATAATATGCTATTACTTTGTTTCCGGCGGTGACGGAATGAGAACATTTCTCTGTAATGTGATTGTACTATGACATCTCTTCATCGGCTTGGGAGAGATTGTGGACAAGGGAATTAGCTCCAATGATGTCAGTTCACTGCTTTGTCAGCAGATGGAGGAATTCCATTATGATATCTCAGATTATCTGCTGTTATCTTGGTTCCAAAATTTGTTTTTGCTATGAATTGAAATATTCACATCCCAGCTGACCAGAGTTATAATGTTTTGTATCATTCATTGTTTGGAAACTCGTCAAGATGACTCAAAGCTCATCTTCGGCTTGGCAATTTTTCAAGTGGAAGACTTGGTTTGGGTAAAATCTCAAGGTTTGGATCACTGTTGGCAGGGTTTACCTACCCAGATTAGAATTCGACCAGGATCATTTAACTCAATTTAAAAAGAATTTGCACACTAGCTGCAGTCCATTTCATTGTTCTCAGTTCTCTTATCTACCCTGATAACCCCATTATTCCCAATTCTCATCATGCATTTAAGGGGATCTGCTGGCCTCTTGCTCCTAGCACTCAATGACAATACGCAAATACTAATTGATGGCATAGCGTATATTCATTGATATCTCATTTTTTTTAAAAAAATTGTTAAATTAATGTATTGATTGCATGATTTTTTTTTTTTTGTTGCATTGATTGTATGTTAATAACAATTTGTAGATACATGCGCCCACCTATATGTACTTACATATGCACAAAGTCGCATCTAAAAAACAAATACTTCACGTGGCTCCTAGATGTGGTTGTCAGCCAATCAGTATTTCCAGTAATTTGAAGGATGCTTCGTTGCCGATTCACATTCAGCTGAATGCCCACACTGGCAGTAGTGGATGGCCAGGCCTCTGGCACCAGTTGATTACCCCAGCTAAACTTCTATAGATTCTTTACAATTTGCATGCAATTTTATCGTCGATGCTCCGTCTGCACCCTGAAGTTTCCGCTCAGCCTGAATGCTTCAGGCTTTCAGCATATCTGCATGTATCTTCTGTTTTGAATTCTTCACGTACCATGGAACTCAGAAGGCAAATGCACCTAATCCTTCAAACCTAGCAGAGAAATAACCGACACAAATTTCGCACACCAAACTGCCCAGACCCACAAAAAAAAAAAGACTAAGCCGCTCACAGCCCTTGCCGGATCCCATAGTCTGTCAGAGAGTAGACATGGCAAATTTACAGCTCAGTGTGTAATTTTGTTGTTTTCACATCGGCATCATGCCAGCACTGCTCATCCAAGTAAATAAAAGACAACCGCATAGAAACTGCCAAATATGCATGCGATCCAGCCTGGTTGACACCAAATGTCCGAATCATAATAACCCCGTCAAAATAACAAAATTGAAGGGATGGAATGTTGATCAAGGTAATTGTTGTCTGGGAAGAGCATATTTGGATATAACACGAAAGGAAATGGAGAGAATCCCCTAAAATTTAATTGGTTCTAAGAAACTATAAAAACAAAATATCCATGCTGTAGCCGTTCATAACAACTGCAATCATGCTCAACAAAAGATGAAGGCTAATCTCTAATTTGGCATAATATGTCTCAGCAACACATTCACCATCAATTTATAAAGTGATGCCGTCAGCACCAACAAAATTCATGTGAACCCAGGTATTGCAAGAAAGCCAATATGAGCATCCACTCGTATTTACAACCACCATGCACTTGAAGATTATTTTTGAACACCTGATAACTAGAAGGAAGCATTAAAAAAGCACCTCCTTTAGGAGAGGATATATTGATACCTCCACATTTCTGTATTAAGCCATCGTACTAGCCTGACCATACTCGTGCGGATGCACTGGTAGCTCGGCCATTGAGCATATCAAGCAAGGAATTGAAGTCCATAGGCTGACCAGTCTCCCCCATCCTCTGGATCACACTCGCAACATGTTCCCTTGCATATCCCATACCAACAGCTTTCTCGATCATTTCTCCATATGGGTGACTGCGCACCAGCTGTGGGCCAGGATGGACCCCAACAACATTACCAGGTGGCAGTTGCTGATTCTGGGCAGCTGAAGCATTGCTTGGAGGATAGCTGTATGTTGTGCTGTAACTCTGAACATTCAATGGTGGTGTGTAAGGTGCAGGACCCACATACCCACCCTTTATCGGTGGTGGTCCAAAAGAGCTGTGGCTCGTTGGAGGCTGTGGCTGCCGTTGTAAACTATGCTGAGGCATTGGTTGCGAGACTGTGCTGCTTGATCCCACGTAACCAAACGGCACAGCTTCAGGACGACTCCCACCAGGCTGAGAAATTGTGGAGTACGGGACCTGCATCGCCATGCTGCCAGGGTATGATTCAGGAACAGGAATGACAGATTGTGGGGGGTAAGGAGGGTAAGAGGGTGGTGGAGCTTGAGGTCTAATTTGAGCCTGTGGAGCAGGTTGCTGCGGCCGCACCACCTGTTGTGGAAACTGCTGAGGTTGCTGAGGCCATTGCTGCTGGTACTGAGGGTATGGCTGTTGAGTCTGACTTACTACCTGAGGCTGCTGCTGTGGTGCCTGGACTGGAATATCCTGAATTTGGGGCCTCTGTGGCACATATTGTAGCTCAGCCTGTATGGGTTGGCTTTGTTGATCTTGAGGCAAAGGTTGCCGCTGGGAGTAGTATGCGACTGGTTGGTTCAACATAGAGCGATCTTGCTGCACAGGTGCTGGCTGCTGCATGGGTAGCGATGAGGATGATTGACTGACTGCTTGGTGGGGCAGAGCAAGAGCCAACTGGTGGCTTGCCACATTTGGCTTGTCATCATGTCGTTTGGTCTCAGATGATGATGGAACAACAGCCTCTTCATTCTTCTGTGGAGACTCTTTCTGCACAAGTTGAAGTTTGGCCAGCTCTTTCTGAGTTTCAGCAAGTTCTTGTTTGTCCCTCAGAATTTGTACAGACCTGTGGACCTATGTCATGCATAGAAAGTTTAGGCAGTTAATTAACATCCCGCTAAAACTATCATGCAGAAAAGAATCAAAAAATTGAAGAAAAAACGGTAGTTGCCTCCTTCAAATAAAGATGGTTGCCATTGATATGGAGCTTGCAGATCCAGCTTAGAACAAAGTACTTAGGCAAACAGGACATTTTATTTTAGAACAAAATACTTTGGCAAACAGGACATTTTATTTTCTTGGCATTTTTTTTTAATCAAAGGTGGAGGGAAGTTGCACCTTCCTGAAGTAAGAACAGGCCAGCATGTCCAAACTACCGTTATGAGAACTCTAACTGACTAAGCACACAACAATCAAGGGGGAAATATCTAGACCATCACACAGAGAGATTAATGTGTCATAGAGATCTGAGTTAGGAACATAATAGGATCTAAATTATTCAGAAAAAAAAAGTACTGCTATTTTGGATCTGCATTGACCACAATCAAGCTTCATGCCAACTGTTCAAGGTCATCTCCAATCTTTCCTAAAATTCATTCAAATTATGGCTAGCTAATACGTTTGAAAAATAACTGCATTTCACATGATTTTGATCTAATTGGTCATAGAATTTTCTCTTCTCAAGAAAGATTCTAACCACTGCAATTACATGACTATAAAGTTGATACATCATACATGTTTATACCACCACAGCTGGTATGCACCATGTGCAACTCCTGAAGTGAATATGGTTCTAACATATCCTTTTTGATATAACCATACATCTACTTCATCATTCTCCTCTATAAAGGAATATTGGATGTGCTTGACCCCCATTTTCCCAAACACTGATTACAAACACATTTTGCCCCAGTCACTTCATAAATTTCTCATGCATCTCAGCAAGCACGATAAACAAACAACTAAAGAAGCCCTCCACCCCATTCCAAGTCTGTTATATATGTCTCAATTTCTCTTTCTTATATATAAAATCAGCATAATTTGAAGAATGATTACACTTTTCTATATCAAATTTCTGCTAAACAATGGTAAGAAATAGTTTTATATTTACACCTCTTCAATTACCTTACCTCAAAGTTATGTTGGCAAATATGACCTCTCCCTATTGCAAACTTAAATTTGCTAGAACATGTATAAAGATAGTGAAATCTTTCATGATACTATGGCCACACTACGAGTCTATGCAAGGTTATTTGTAAAACATAAACACGAGACCTTGTGGGTAGTGAAAGGCACACATGTATGTGGTATCATGAGTCATGACAATGCTGTTTATCATTGATGATAGAGTTTCTGGCTTATGATGATACAATAGGTTACCAAGGAAGCTGGAAAATTTAGATTTACATTATATCATGCTTCATGTATCTATAGAAGTATGTAGTATACAGTGCAATTATTTGCTGTGACTATCTTTTGGCTCATTATTCATTAATGTTCTCTAGATTTGCACAACCCACGTACACAAACTATTGATAATCACTGCAAGTTTAAACAATTAAACACAATTAAGTAACTAAACATGACGTGAAGATGCCAAGGTAAACATGTTGCTTGCAATCAACAAAACCTTGTGACAAACATTTAAGGGAAATGCAGTGTCCATAAATCAATAAAAGGACTTGAATATTTATTGGAAAGCAGAAGTTTTGAGGTGATCAAAAGTAGTTTTTCAACAAACTAGATCCTTTCTAAATTATGACACATATCAACGATGATACCTTAGCTTTGAAAATATCTAATGATCATCTTTTCAAGCTTAATTATGCATTTGCAAGTGTCTCTTCGGAGACATCCGATAACACACACACACACACACACACATTTGTAAGTCTGTATGCTAATACATAATCCATAGATTTAATGGTGGCAGACTATGCAAACATCATAGGTGAGGCAAGGAAATTAAAATGATAAGATCTGTCTAGGCTTGCAAATTTGGATGCATCAAGCAAGCAAAGGAACCTGTGATATACTAGAATATCACATCACTGCCTAGCAATGTTGTCAAACTTCCATCTTAGCACAAACTTCATCCTAGGAAGAATATAAAGCTTCAACATGGCGAGGGCAAGAGATGATACGGCCCCCTATCCCTTTAGCTGTTCAAGTCCATTTGGAGAAATATTTCATCTGCCTAAAATATTCTAAGAAATTCAAATAAAGCACAACAGTCAAGTGCTTGTTGCATTGTATAAAAATAACCTTGACCTCCTGGCATTAACAAAGTCTTTCTTGTGTAACTAGACAACAATAAAGTAAATAACAATTGTCAGAAGGCCTAGTGTAACTTTGCCCTAAAAGTCTTTCTCAGTTGACCATAGGTGCCTGTATTTATAACAACAACAACAACCATACCATGTCACAAAAAGGACTGGTGAAATAATATTTTGGCTTTGAATGTTTGTAATAACTGAGGGCTTGCCCCTGTTTTCCCCCAAAGCAAGGAAGCCAGAATATCGACTCATGAAAGAAGAGACTTTCATACGAAGAAAATTGTTGGCATCTAATGTAAACATATAGTATAAATTTGAAATTAAAATCAAGGTTTGAGGTCCTGGCACTGTTGATACATGCCGGTCCTTTGTCACAGAGAATACAGTGGAGCAACCAAACCAGAACCTACCCAAAAACCTGTCCCTGAACGTGCTTCCTAAGTGTTTCCATATTTTTTTTTATTTGTTAAAGGAGACTGGAGTTTCCCATAGCTGTACTCGAGATGTTTCCTGTTCTGACCCACTTTACGTAACTAAGTGCTGGCTGACATGTTTTGTGTCAATCCAATCGGTGCTGATTGTGTTCATGCCATGCTATGGGCACATTGGCATGTAAGTGGGTGCTGTGACAATATTGTACAAGTTTAAGATCGGCATGAACACCAACATCAGTACCTTAATCTTTGATAAAATGGAAGCAAACCATTTGCAACAAATGCAGCAAAGTAGTAATAACTGATAAAAAAAGAATAACTTCACCACATGAAAGAGTGCTAGGAAACAAGCACTTACTACTACACTGCAGTCCAAGTCACTACAAGACAAATATTCAATCCTTGAGAAGCTATTCAAGATAATGAAGCCTCAAGCTGTACGCTCACTCAGACCGGACTTCTCAAAAAGCTTGCAGTTCTTACATTCCATGTCTCCCACCATGCAACATGAGGAATTAAAGATAAACCTTCTCATTTTTTTTTAAAGCAAAGAACAGTACCATACTATGACCCACCGTTCCATCATCTTTCTAGGTGGAAACCCATGGACTCAACAGTAAGTCCTCAAGAAGTAACACATTCAAGGAAATCTAGCAAGTTCTTTCTGTGAATACTGTTTGGTTGACAAATATTAAGTAATATAAAAAGGTTGACAATTTTATATAAGAAATTGAGCAGAACTTCACAATGGCTTGCTGCCTCTTCCTCTGGATGGACTAATATTCAAGCAGATTGGACACTGTTGAAGGGCTTGGATTCTAAGAAAAATAAAAATTAAAATGGATTATCTGGAGACAATCTAATCCCAACTCCTAAAATCGGTAACACTTACAATAACCAATAAAATGGGTTATCTTGAGATAAAGAAACCAAATACTTAATTCTGAGCCAACAAAGACCCAAACCTAATAAGTACATTATTTTGGTTTTTCATAATATCATTTAATTACCAGAGTGGTAAAACAGCAACTTGACCATTTATTCAGGATAAAAGCATCAGGACACCAAAGTTGGATCCACATCAAGCATACTCAGCAGCTCATATGAAAGGTAGCATTAATGCATTGGTTCTTCTTAAGGTAGAACTAAGTAAATTCCATCAAAAAAAAGCACTGATCTTTTTAGATCATAAAGAGCTTTCTAGACTATCTAAAGTACCTCTAGGTCAAAGAGAGTTATTGGACCTCTTTCTGTTAAAATAAACTAAGGATTTTAACAAAGAAAGACCACTATATGAAAGAAAAAGTAAATCTCCTCTCCTTCAAGATTGCAGATGGAATGTGAACAATATAGATTGACATAATGAAGTTCCAACCAAGAAATGCACGTTTCTTTTAGCTCATCCCCCACCCCCCCAGCCCCACTTTTTTTATTTTGATTAATAAGCCCTCCATCTCTTCACGACAGCCAGCAACAAGATGGATATGTTACATATCAATTACAAAATGCAATATACTCCAACCTTAACATTAAGCATTAGGTCCCAGATACGGTAGCAAAAAATTTCAATACACTGTTACAAGAATAAAATCACATTCAATGCCAATATGTTTAGCATCTCCCCCTCATTACTCCATAAAGTCCCAAATTAATTAAAGAATCTCCAATAAAATTTAACATTTCCCAACTCACTGTATAAGGTTTCAAACCTTTTGTGAAATTACTAAAGGAAGTTTCAATTGAGATCTGCAATCAACATTCATCTAGTTCAAGTTGTATAATGATTTTCTTTACGGAAGTTCACTTGCCTGCTAATTCCATGAAAAAAAAAAAAAGACAAAGGGAACATCTATGAAGCCAACAGAAAACTTAAATCCACATCACAACATGCTAATGGACAAAGAGAAAGCCCATCAACACATCATTTTCTTTGCACCTAAATCAAAGAATGTCTTGCAAATTTTCATACATTAAAATGATCATTCTTTATTTGACTCTAAAACACTATTCCCGTTGTTCATACACAAATTAACTATGAATAAACTAAAATGTTTCATTTAGTCCATAAGGCTTACTATCACCCCACGATCATTTGTAGCAATGCCGAAATCACCAAACTATCACATCATGAATACACAGACAACACTTGATATATAACCTCTCGAATCAAGATCCATTCGTCACTAGTACTATATTTAAAAGATTACACTGCACAGTTGGCTGGTCTAAGCTACATGGCACATAAATTGACAATGTGTGTGGCAAGAAGTAATTTTGATTGCGTTGCTTTTAAGCCTACGTGAAAAGTAGAGAACTCTTGCTCATTCATGACAAAGAACCTATCTATATTTACTAGAAATTAATTTTGTGAAAAATAATAATACAAAGTCAAAAGGTAAAAATTAAATAATTACAGGGTCAAACAACCTAATAATGAAAAGCATATTGAATATGGTCAATAAGAAGTCAACAGCACATATATGCCGGCCATGAGTCTGAAAAGAACAAAAATGTATGATGCGATAATCAAGGAAAAAGAAGACACATGAAAGAAGCTGACATGCAACATAATAGAGTAAAATGGGAGGAAAAGAATAGAGAGCGCACAAACATATCGTAACCTTTCCAAAACAAGGTTGCACACCAAGCAATAACATGAAACGTGGGAACTAATAGCATAACCACCTGCATAGGGTACATTGTAGGTGATCCATTATTAAATCAACAAGGTTGTGCATCTATCTTGATTCTTGAATTAACTTTATCCATCCTATTTCACCATACTTGCTATTGTGTCAACAATAATTGTCTTTAAATAATTTTTGCAATCTAATAGTTATATCATGCAATCACATTGCCAAGCTCTCCTCTTTTTTATGCTACATGGAATATTTTCTTTAAATGCGTCACCATTGTCCTCAAAAAGGTTGCTCATGAGTCATGATGCCTCAAGAAACTCTCTGTCACTTATTGTATGTCTGTCTCCCAGCTAAGTATGATGTTTCACGCAATTTGAATATCTATACTTAAACTCAAACATGTACAGTTTAAAATAATCAAAAAAGCACCCTGATTGCCATGACCTTCACATGTAATCAGGTTAGAACAAGCTATAAATTAACACCAGGAGAAGAATTGGGAAAAATGGCAACACATTCTTAGAAAACATGATGTTGCACTGACTAAAAAAAGGATATTTACCATGACACAAACAAAGATCATGACACAAATGTACAAACTAAGAACTTGGGAGACTAAAAGCACAGCAAAAGACAAAGTTACAACTTACAAGATATGATTAAATTTCTCAGAGAGTGATTTCCATTAGTATAGCAACTCAGCTGATGAAGAGCGATACGATGCATATTAGAAAAAGAAACTTGCGTAATTCAAAAGTAATAGTTTTAGCGGTGTCCTTACTGAAGATAAAACTATCATCAAATGAACAATTTAATATTCTGATGAAGACGATAAAGATATTCAAGCTTTTAGTTGATGCCAGACATTTATAACTGTGGTTATATCAGGTTCAGATGACGTAGTAAAAATATATAATTACTTTGCTTAAATTTGTGCAACTGGCAGGAAGAAGCACGAAATGAATCTCAGCAGCACTTCTTATGACTGCTATATTGGTAGATGTACTTGGTAATATATAAATGTAAAGGATCACTAGATCAACAAAGGCCTGACATCGAAATTTTTGTTGATCCAGCCAACATATTGACAAACTGTCCAATTTTCTAGAAAAAACACCATAAAGGTCAACGCAACCATTAATGGATATCTCTTAGCAGGTCTTTTAAAGTTCTCTAGTCCTTGAGTTAGTGAAAACAAATATGGAAAAGAAATATGGTCATACAACTTGTAATTGCCTTATAAGGCTTGCAAAATGATGCTTTTGCAGGGTTAACAACTCTGTCTAGTTGATGCATGACAAAAACTTGGTTATCCAAGAAGGCAATAACCACATAAACAGGTGGAGAATAATCCATGCAGAAAAAACTATCTAACACTCAGCAGAACAATAATTTTCAGATCAAACGTAAACTTACTTCTTGGAGATGCTTCTCGAGAGTCTTGAACTTCAGTTCTGTTTCACTCTGATCCCGAATAATATCTGATCGAAATTCCCCTATCGAACGTTCAATCTTGAAGCAATATAATTCCAGCTGAGACAGCCGTCCGCTAATTCCCTCAAGAGACCGGAGTAGATTGTCAGCATATTTCTTCATACACTTCTCAACAGCAGGTATCACCTTCTCTTTGGAATAGTCCTCTTGCTCATAAATATTAACCAATGGTCTTCCCATTCTGCTCTCATGGAAATCCTGCGTAATGGCATAAGTCAATTCTTTCAAAAAAATTATGCATTTAAACGTAATAAATATCTAACAAGCAGATAACTTAATACACTAAAAGAACACCATTCATTTTAAACGAAAAAAGAGAGGAGTCAGTTAACTAAGTGAAATTAGGAGAAAATCTTATTTGATTTTTGTTAAAAAAAAATGCGAATTTTACAAACCTTGCATGTGATAGAATCTTTACTAAATTGAGAAAAGGGACCCATTCATTATTTCGACACTGAATCCAAATAAACAATTTTCGTAACCAAAGGCGTGACAGAAAGATGATGCTCATCAAGAAAATAAACAATATTAACAATTTCAGAAACTATTGTATTGGAAGACAGAAGAAACGGAAAGAACGCTGATTCCACGAATCCACAACATAGCTTCTCATCATAATCCAAGACGATTCTTTTCCTATGCATTCAATGGAATCTTTTAGACCCCAGCAGAAAGATCAATAAATTAACTCAGTATCATCGCCGCTTTCCATTATAGATCCAAACTTTCTGTTCCAATTCCAATCCAGCGCCAGACGCCTCAAAGTTCAGAATTCAGAAGCCATTACAAGCAAAGCAGCAACATTGAATCAAAGAAACACAAATCAACATATTCCCAAAGATAGCAGAAGAAAAGAGAACGCAAAAGAAAGATACCTTTCCCGAGGGATCCGATCGCTTTCCATTGGAGTTATCCTGCGTGGTGTAGTCGTCGTAAGAGCAAAGAACATCATCGGAGCCGAAATCGAACAAACGGGAGCCCGATCCAGATCTCCCGGAAGACCCGCCGGACGCCATGGACGCAGAGATCAATATGTAGGGTTAGGGTTTTGGAGAGTCTCTCGCCTCTCTCTCTCTTCTCTTTCTTGGCGACGAAGGAGACAAGAACGGACTATGGATTGCCATCGCAACTAAATTTCAATTTTTATAAAAAGAAAAACGTGACGGAGACTCGAAGGTAGCCTCGACGAGCTAAAACAAAAGGCTACGGGATTAAGATACGGCTTCCAAGGAGTTTCCTTTCGTGAGACCCGTAAATAAGACAAATGAGATGGGAATGCCAACGACTCGGTTGGGTAAATTGTAATGGAGTTGTGGCTAAGATAAAAGGCTCTGGAGAAGTAACTGACGTCAGACACGTGAGGAGGATGCTTTTTGGGCGTTTTTCTTTTGGTCCTGGTCGGTGGGGATAAGGATGAGAATATTGGAACTTTAACGTTAGTACGATCAACAATTAAACAGTGTCTGGTCTGCTGCACTGCAGGTATCATTGCAGTTATCCGGCTACCACCGGTTGGTATGTCGCAAGGCCGGTGATTACGAGAAACTCTGTGCGGTAAAAATATTTATATTTTTTTAAAAAATTATGATATCCAATAATATATTATAATTTTTTATATATAAAATATCATAATATGATTCAAAAAATTATGACATCCTGTGATATATTACAACATCCTACATCAAATTATCATTTTTTGCATGCAGAATGTGATAATATGATTTAGAATGTCATAATATGATTCAGAATCTATTAATATAGAGAGGATATTTTTATCCAATTATTTTTCAATACGTATTTAATACTTGCAGTTCTATATTTTCGTTTGAAAATTTTGAATGACGAAAATATTCTTATTCTTTGAAAAAAATTATGACATCTTGTGATATATTATAACATTCTGCATTAAAATTATAATTTTTTATACATAAAATATCATAATATAGATATAAAATATAATTTTTTAAAAAAATAAAAATATTTTTATCAACAAAAATTTTTAAATAAAAAAATAAAACTATAAATATTAAATACATATTAAAAAATAATGACTACATGAATTAATCACATAAAGCGGTATGCTCTATGTCAGATCTTCTATGCCACCTACGATGCATAAAGAATTTCTCGAATGGTTATTATTTATCAAGCGCTCAAGCTAAAATTATGAGTGAGGAAGTCGGTCCATAATTTTATCAATTTTTTTTTTTACATCGCTTTCTTTTTTATTGGCCTAAGTTCGAGATTTCTTCCGGAATACTTACTTAAAGGGTTTCAACTAATATGAAGTACCACCACAGCACCAAATTTTTTGTTTAATTTAGTTAAAGGAATGATGCCCTCACAATACGCATGGGGGTAATGAAAACCAAAATATAATTTTATATAATAGAAAAATAATAAAAATTTAAATTTAAAAAATATTTTATAAGTAAATGTATTTCATAATTATTAACCATTTTACTTTTAACATCTCACTAATAAAAAAAATTAGCACCATTAGAAAAGATTATTTGTTTAACATAATAGTTGAACATTTACAATAGGATAACCGAACGTATGCTTATGTGGAGACATTCAATCCTTTTTATTTTGATGTCAATTTTTTCTCTTTTATACTTTAATATATTCTCTTCTTTTTTGGGTGGTGGTGTGGGGTGTTCTAATTGGAGTGTTCGTCTTGGGATTGTTTCAACTTATAAAAAAAATAAAGAAGAAAAAATTAATAACGTTTATATGCTTCTAATGAATGAATAGAGAAGCAGTAAAGTTATCTTTTATTAGGTTGATCATACTAAGAATAAGTTATAAAAGGCAACGACCGGCTTCAATTAGATCCATTTGAAATATGCCACATACAGCCTAGTTAAACCTTGTCAATGAGGAAAATTTTTTTTTTATAAATGCTAAAATGAAGATGTATCCCCATTTTTGTTTCATTTTAACATTTCAAGCATTATGCAATATCTGAATTAGCATCAGTTTGTGAGTTTAGGTTGTATTAATTGTGCAATTTATTTTTAAAATTTTTTATTCATGTAAATCTAAACGGTACAGTTTTTTTTTTTTTTTTTAATTCGAAGATCAAAATATCCATAATTGGATTGAATTAAATATAGAATAATATTCATCCAACAACCCATCATTATCTTATTCACTTTAATAATTCAAGCATGATATATGAATTCAACTGTATTATTTTATATGCTGAACCATTAAAAATTCAACTTGCAAAAAATCATGGGCAAAAAAAAATTGAGAAAGTCTGTGTTTCTTCTAGGAACACTTTTCTTCATGCACACAGAGGAAAAAAAAAATCTAAATAAATTTTCAGTACATCTTTGCATGACCCTACGCCATTGGGTTGGGTGCTATATCGGTGCAGAGTGGGATCCACATGTACTAATGAATCGAAATCTAATCCAGCGGATGAATAATTGAAGCTCCATGATTCGCGGAGACTATTTGATTGTTGTGCCCCACAACTTCGTGTCACATCCACAGCTGTCATTGCCTTATGATGCAAGATTTTCCTCATGTGAGATATTATGTTTCCTTTTTTTTTTTTGGTAATAAAGCATCAGATTATATTACAGTAAATTGCAAGTTAATACGAAGGTGTGATGCATCCAAAAGATAAAGGAAAAAAAGATTAAACAGAATATGAAGAGATACTACTCCAAATGTTGAGATTTCTTAAACCTCCGAATCCTGAAGCTTGAACTGACCTACTAATAACTTTGCAAAGAGGAAAACCAGATGTAATTGCATATAATAAGAATTGAAATGACATTAACAGCATATGGAATTCGGATGTTGAAGCCAGCTGAGAGTAGGAAGCAATTTCAGATAATAAGAAATGAAACAACATTAACAACATGTGGAGTTCTGTTGATGGGTCCAGTTGGGAGCAGTAGGTAGTCACTCTGAATAGAAAGATGATGTGAAGTAGCAAATGGCAGAGTAGCATATAACCATAGATCAAAAGCAGATGTGAAAATCAATAGATCACCTTTAAAAAGAGCCATAAAACCTCCAGATAGTTAATGAAGACAATAAACTGATTATATGGTGCACAACAGTAGCTGAATTCTTGGATCTGCATATGCCATTTAAAAGAGCAACATCTGAAAGGTAATAAATAGTTGCAACAGTGTATAAGAAGGTGGCACATCCCTGCATGGCACAATTGAAGAATCTGGCACTGAATTGAAGACCATGGCAATGGCACATCAAGGAATAATAACAGCTAGAGCAGAAGAGAGAAATTAATCTAAGCAGGTTAGAAAATAGCATTCGTTGAAGAGCTAAATTGAAACTAGTCCATCCAGTATTGAGCCCTTGTCCAGGAACTTTGTTGTGATTATAACAGAGGCTAGAGAACAACAGTAGACCTGCATATAAATTAACAAAAAACATGTTAGCAAAATCCTCACTGCTCTCCCCTCTGTTTTTTAATGGTGTTCCTCATCTTTTCTTTTCCCTCTAGTTTTTTCCATCTCTCAAACTTTTTCCATTTATTTTTGGGCCTATAAATTTTTCCTGTTTCGTTTGCCCTTTTACTTTTTTCTCCACAAATAACAGTTTTATGCATCAGCATTTTGATAAAGAAACATGCATTTCACCTGAATCCCGTCTACATAATAGTAATGCACATCAGCCCAAACAAAAAGCCTCCACATGTGGATATTTTGCCTGGCACAATAGTCCATCCCAAATAGTACAAAGGATTTTGCAATCAACCCCTCTTTCCTATGCCGTAATTGCACATGGTCCTGTAATATAAGAAAACATGTTGCATTCATAATCTGTGTCCCAGTCCTCTTGATTTCCAATTTATGTAAACTCTGTAGAGGAATCTTGGTTGTATATAGTACTATGATGCTATGAATATTCCCCAAGTTATGATAATTGTGTAAAAATAAAAATCTGCTATGACCAACAAACGACCAGCTCCAAGATTGTAGATTAGCATTGATCTTAGAAAGATAAAGGGACTCAGAAAGATGTGTTAATAGACTCCATCCAATCTGCATATGATAAACCAAAAAGGAAGTTAGAGATTTCCTCACAGCTCTTCCCTCTCCGTTTTTTAAAATACCACTCAATTTTTTCCTTCTGTGTGAATTTTTTCCATTCCATTTTGGGCCTATAAATTTTTCATGAAACATTCGCCCTTTCCTCATTTTACCACACATATCACTTTTGTACCCCATAGGATGAAAGACTGTCATTTGTTCCCTCTGGATAAAAACAACAAGACATAGATACATATCAGCCAGCATAATGAACCACCTCTTGCCAATGAACAGAGTAAAGCACCAAGCCGTCCAGATAAAATCTAATGTTTCCTTGAATCCCAGCTCCTTGATGTGCCATAACCAATAGATATAAAAGCAAAGATGTTATATAACCGGCTGAGACCCAGCTCAGTGATTGCAGATTACCCAGTTCAAAATCAAGGCTGAGATTTGATAAAACCTGCTTATTTAAAAGGATGTACCATATTAACCAACTCATCCTATAGTCTGCATCTTCCAGCCACTTCACATCTTGTACATTATAATTCAGCATTGATTGATCAATTAACCCTGTCCCAATGGTACCATCAGTAAAACAAGCTTTCCTGTGAAAAAATATAGTTAGTAACATAATAAAGATTCTAAACATATAACAGTTTTGTATGTAGAAATAGCATTGACAGCTAGTCAGCTGGTTTTGAATCCAGCAGAAATCAGTCACCTGGGTTAAGCAATTATGAAACAGATATGAAATGGCTAAACAAACATCACCAAGGTAGACATAAGTTTGAAAGCCTCCAACTTTGGGGTTGGCACTATCTACTAGATTGGATCCCATATGCATCAGCCTGCAATAGATAATTACAAGTAAAATCCATCTCTCAGGCATCATTTTTCACAAAATCTCCTTGAAGAGCTAAACGGGCCATATAATCAGCAACCTGATTAGCCTCACGAAAAATATGTGTAATTTTGCAAAAGTGCATTGCACCTTGCCATTGAATTAAATCCTGAAGAAAAGGCATATGACCAAATCTTTGCAATTCAGGATTCTTGATGCACGATACAGCAGTAGATGAATCACCTTCAATCCATATATAAGTAGCATGTAGCTCGTATATAGCAGTTCGAACTCCAAGCCAAGCAGCCAGCAACTCTGCAAATGGAACTGAAATATGAGGTAGCAATTTCCCACCAACCCTCATCAACACAGCATTAGTATTTCTAATCACATAACCCGCAGCAGCCTTGTTAGCAGTTATGGATGCATCAAAATTTATTTTTAAAACTCCAATGGGAGGAGGTAGCCAACACAACAAATTGGGGGAACAAAAGGTAAAATCCTTTTGAAGATGGCTACCCCAGTACCTGCACAGAGTTTGCAAAGATCATACATTGATGCATCCAGAGTCCACAACAAAAATAGCTAATTGATGGAATATTTGCAATGGTGTAGTATATTGATTATTAAAAATTCGATCATTTCGAACTTTCCACAGCAACCATGCTACATATGCTACTAATGACTTATGTCCCATCTCTACCAAGGCACTTGATAAAAAATCCAACAACGCCGGCAAAGATGTAGAAGAGAAATTCACTCGGTACATGACACTAAGCTGCTGCCAACAATGTTGGGCCAATAGACAAGCAAAAATAGGATGTTCAGAATCTTCTTCCTGATGAGGACATAAGTCACAAAATCTTTGCTCAATCGGGATGATATGACAATGGGCTAACAATGTTTTAGATGGCAACCTTTCCCAAGCTAATCTCCATAAAAAGGTCTTGACTCTAGGGGGAACCTTTAGAGACCAAACCCAACCATATTGAACCTGATTATGTTGGATGTTATGTAAAGTAAGAGTTCTCATATCCTGAAGGGTTACATGGGTAAGTCTGGAGGGGCCCCACACCAATTTATCAGGCCAAAGGCCTTGAGGAAGAGGGATGACAGATATACTTCTAACCAAATCCATTGAAAAAAGATTGGTCAAACGAGTTAGATTCCAAGTCCTATCCTCATTTACAAGATCTGCAACATGCAAATTAAGATCAAGAGTATCCATATTAATAAAAGTAGGCCAAACAATTAATGGGATCATAGTAAACCAAGGGTACGTGTAAACATTAATCGCTAAACCCGACCCAACCAACCAGATATTATGTTTCATTGGAGGAAAAACATTAGTGGGAACATCGCTTGAGAAAAAAACTAATAATTATCAGATTATCTATGAATTTTTTTATTTTTGATCAAAGATAATCTATAATTACTTATCAATGAGTCAGAATACAATTTAACAGTTGTGATATATCAGGAGTGAGAGCTTACTATGGAGCATATGCCAAGGAAAAATTACATATCATATGATAAGTGCTTGAATCTTGGATTTTTTTTTTTTTTCTACTTGTTTCACCTTAGGACAGATTTATTTTGTTTTCCTTGAAAATGGGCCAGATACACCAATCTTAACTAAAATCATAATCACGACGTTTTTTTCCACCCAACATATTTACATAAAATGGAAAAGTTTTCTTGTGTGGCTGTTACCAGTATGCAGACATTGTCAAATTCTTCGCATCAGAAAGATTACAGGTAAAACGAGCATATAGTCATACAAGTGGACATCAGTAACTCACAAGTCTTATGAATTGAAATGGTGGGGAGAGGATTCACGAGGCATTTGCATGTGGAGAGATGAGGGAGGTATAGAGTAGAGAGAAATTGCAAGTACAAAGCTTCTTGAATTTCATTTAAAGAAGAGGAAAAGCAAGGCAAAAACGTTACAAATTCTGCTGTGATGCGGCCCATGCATGGTGTGCACAGTTTTAAACAACATCAGTATGATCATGTATCAAATCTAGCATTGACCAATATAATCTTTTTTCCCAACAAATACAAGCTACTAGATCATTGCCTTGGAGAGAACAAATAGGTCTAAGGGAATGATTCACTAGGATACAAGTATCCTGAGAAACCTGAAACCCAACGTGAACAAAATGAATATGATGGTGAGAAATAAAGTGATTGGTGATATTTAAATTGGTTGGTTTGCAAATTAACACTAACAGACAGAAACCCCTTTCACCCTCTTCCTCTTCTGGGTAATGATCATGGTTTTGGGATAAATGCTGGTAGGTGGTGCTTTAAGAGAAAACTTGGGTTGATTTTCTTTTGTTCTTTGGTTCATAATAGTAGAATTCACATAGAAAGATTTCAGGTGAACTAACCCCTCCAATCAGATCCTTTTTGACATTTGAAGAACTTGTCATTAACCCCAATTCATCGATATAGTTTCTTCTCTTTTTTTCGAGGAAGTATTTTGTATGCTTTCTTTTCCCTTTCCTATAATTTATCGGCCATCTTAAAATATATTGCACAATGTTCACACACAGCCACTCCATAGCTCCAGAAAGTCAACCAAAACACAGAGAAACTCCATTTTCCTGGGCAAACATAAATAATGGGAAAGAAAGTGTACCTTTCAGAGAAATTGAGTGATTAACTCTGGGGAGGAAAAAACTGAACCTGGAATTAGACCATTTGCTGCACAAAGCAGCTTGGCTCGAGGATAGACTAAGCCATCGGAACAGAAAATTAAGATAATCAGAACAGAGTGAACGGACTGTTGAGAAAAAACAAATATCACCTGAATGACCTCGTTAATAACAAATCAATGCATTCATCTGAATAACTTATTAATCTCTTACTTTTTTCAGTAGCTGAAATCACTTGGAACAGACTGTGACCAGATACAGAACCTCAGGAACTGCTGCAGATCTACAAAACTGCTATTTTGAAACACGAAGATAGCTCATATTGTCAAATGGATGACCGAACCATGACCATCAATTTCAAAGTTAAGGCCAAATTATTAGGACGTAACATTTGTGATTGACCTTCGTATCTGCCCACCTTGTTGTTAAAAACTCAACTCACATTGACTGCCCTATCCATGAGTGACCAGCTAAGTGGAGTCATCCTATGCTCATCCTCACTGAAAGGTTACTAATATCCAAAATATTAAGGGAGGCTATCACCAATAGTCTTGGCAAGAACAGAGGCCCTTTTTAAAATGATGGAATCTATGCTTGTCTCTAACTATTATTTCTCTATCAGCAACAACCGACATGAACTTAATGGCCAAATGACAATCACCACATATCCGAAGGTTCTTGACAATTCGAATCAATGTCTTGTTACTGGTACTCATGAGCCCAAATGCTACTGCCAGCTTCTCACTGTGGAATCTAAGTGCAAACTCCCTCTCCTCTCCTTCCAATTCATGAAGCACCGAGTCAGTTTCTGGTACATATCCTGCTTCCCTGATCCTATAAATCAATTGCTCCAAATATTGGCGAATTTCCACAGTCTGTGGATGAGATGTATCGCCATTGCGAAAGACATGGGCCACATGATTGATCTCTACCGAGCTAAACCCAGTGTTCTTCTTCAAACCTCTGTGAATCATCACTTGTCTAATTTTCTCAACCCGGTCCGTCATACCAGCCAATGCATATAGATTAGACAGCAACACATAGTGAGCAGGGTTCTCAGGTTCGATGGCAAGAAGCCGCTCAGCCACCTCCACTCCAAGGTCAAAATCTTTGTGCATCTTGCAGGCCCCAAGCATCGCTGTCCAAACTTCTGGCCCTGGTTCTCCTGGTATCCAATCCCTGATGAATCGGACAGCTTCATCAAGAAGCCCAGCCCTTCCAAACATATCAACCATGCAGACATGGTGCTCAACCCGAGGGGCCAACCCATAGTCCCGCTTCATGGACTTAAAAACTTCACGGCCTTCACTAACCAGTCCAAAATGAGCACAAGCAGATAGAACTGCAACAAAGGTAACATCGTTTGGCAATGGGCCTTCAGTTTTCATACGATGAAAGAGCTCAACTGCTTGATTCCCATAGCCATTCATCCCATACCCCGAAATCATGGCAGTCCAAGCAACGACATTCCGTTCTTGGAACCCATCAAATACCTCACGGGCCTTCTGCACGTGCCCACATCTAGCATACATGTTTATGAGTGAAGTGCCTAGAACCACATTGACATCCATACCTTTGTCAACAATAAATGTATCCACCCATTGACCTAAACCCAACGCACACACATGGGAGCAGGCAGACAGCAAGCTAACCAACGTTGCCGAATCAGGCTCAACCCCTTCCGCCTGCATCCTGTGAAACAACTTGATAGCTTCCTCAGCAAGCCCATTCTGCTCATATCCCGCTATCATGGCATTCCATGCAACAACACTTCTGTCAGGAATTCTATCAAACAACTTCCGAGCAGAATACCAGTCGCCACATTTCGCATAGAAGACCACCAATGCAGTTTGAACAAAACAATCCAAGCCGAAGCCATTAACAAGAACATGTGAATGGATGATTCTACCGACCGTCAATGCCGAGAGGTCGGCACAGGCTTTTATGACGGAGGTGAAGGTGTAGTTGGAGGGCTTCAGCCGGGCCGAAAGCATACGGTGGTAGAAGAAGATGGCGTCGGTGGAGAGGTGGGATTTGGAGGCACTCCGGATGAGGGAGCCAAAAAGGAAGGAGTCGGGGTTGGGGACGGAGAAGAGGAGGCGGCGGGTATAGTCGATGGCACCGGCGGTGCAGGCAAAGGTGAGAAGTTTGGTGAGAAGGGAGAGGGAGCAGTGGAGGCCCGAGACGAGAATGCGGGCGTGGACTTGGTGGAGGGGGCGGAGGCGGGGGCCAGCTCGGAGGAGAGCTTGGTAGGTTGGGGAGTGAGAGGAGAATGGTTCCTGGGGGGTTGGTTCCATTGGAGAGGAGCCATGAGCTTCAGAGACTCGAATCGGTATTTTCGGCAGCTTCAATGGATGACGTTGGCGGGAGTTCATAGCCCTTGAGTTCTCCCGGCATCCAAATTTGGGCAGGGCGTCGGGAGGGCTCGGCACTTGGAAATTTTTTGGGATATTTTTTTAATACAAAAAATAAATATTTCCGCATTGCTGGGCAACTTCTTATTTTCTGATTACTTAATTAAGCTGCATGAACCCACAATTTTATGTAGATTTTTTTTTTCAAATCTAAGATTTTGCCGATATTACATATTAAATCTTTCCTATTCTTATCTGCAAACTGATCCAAATAAAATTATATTTATTTATAATACATCTACGATGTTAGTCTGCCACCTTTTTTTGCAAACCATAAGCCTTGGTTGGGCTAATCAATTGAACAAAATGATAATTTATATCACTAGAAATTCTTTGTGCATCGTCCATGGTGTGAAAAATCTAAAATGGAGCGCATTGTTTCATCTTATTAGACTATGTAGCCATTGTTTTCTAACATATTTTTAACATCCGTAGTTTTATTTTTTTATTTGAAATTTTGAATGATGAGAATATCTTTTTTAAAAATTATGATATTTTTTTTAAATTATGATAATTTTTTATAAAAATTATAATATCTCTTCACAGAATTATGACATCCTTTCATAAAAATTATGACACCCTTTCAAAAATTTTTCATAGGATATCATAATTTTTGTGAAGAAGTGTCATAATTTTTATGAAGGAATATCATAATTCTGTGAAGGAGAGTTATCATAATTTTTTTATGAAGATGTGTCATAATTCTGTGAAGGGGTATTGTAATTTTTTCGGAAGAAAAAGAATGTCATAATTTTTAAGGAGTGTCATAATTTTTAAGAAAGATAATTTCGTTATTCAAAATTTCAAACAAAAAGATAGAACTGCGAATATTAAATACGCGTTGGAAAGCGATGACTATGTGATCCAATAAGATGAAGTGATACACTCCACATCAGATTTTCTACACCGCAGATCATGCACAAAAAATATTTCAACATCACTCAATCACATCCTATCATGAATGGAAGGACCAAAAAAAGATGGAGGGAACAAAAAAAAAAAAAATCCATCCTACCGAAGAATAAGATTTTCAAATCCCATAATCTAGTATTTAAAGTTCGCCCTGAATCATCCTCCCACTCTTGCCATTATCAACGGCATCATTAGTGGTCGTCAAAAGTATTATTGGACTTTAGCTCCACCTACTCCGAGCCTCCCATCACCGTCCTTTACAAACATCTCTACATTTGTACAACCCTACACAATACCAGCGCACTTTCATGCCAAGCTCTTCTGCGCTTGGACACCAAACCCCACCCACTAGCACCCTCTAAATCGCCATCAAGTATAAAGAAGCAAATAACCTTGCTTAGGAAGCAAATCACCATGCATTGGTAGTGTTCTTTGATGGAGCATTCTCTTTTTTTCTCCATCTAGGAATCACCCTAGGTTAGCTATTCAGAACAGCGGGTGATCAGATCCCTTTCTCCACCGTGGACTTGTTCTCCTTACTCTCAGCTCCAGATTAGTGAAAGCCTTCCACAAGCTTTGGCTTCTTTGATCGTATTTTAATTTTCCCTATCTAATTCTAATTAACAACAATCCTATTGCCCAAGCTATGGGGATGAGATTTGATAGTCGCTGTCTTGCCATGGTGATTTTTTTATAAAAAAATTTCCGTTGCTCCTTTTTTGTAAACTCCCCCTAGCAAGCATGAGCTTGTCCCATTAAACAACTCCTATCACTCGTTAAGGTTACCGATTTTTGTTATACTAAGATTATTTTTTAAAAAAATAGTAACTTAATTTATTGAGATTACTAATTATTAGGATTGCAAGTGGCCTCGGACCAGCTCGAGGCCTATCGGATAGGCCCAGCTTCGGATCGAACTTCGGGCTTGACCTGAAACCATCCAGACCAGACTCGGACCAATAAAATAAGGCCCATTTTATTTTTGGGCCAGGCTCGAGCGGACCTTTGGTCCAGCCCGAGCCCGGATCCGAAATTGAGCCCGACTAAAACCCAATTCCCAACCCGATTAGGGAGCCCGACTAAAACACGCAAGCCCGTAGGGACAGTCATGCGGAGCCTGACTAAAAGAGTCCCGAGCCCATCGCCTCTTCAGACTTCAATTCTTCCTCTTCTTAGACTTCTCTTCTCCGTCTTCAATTCTTCCCCATCGTCCGTCGAAGTCGATCTTCTGTTTGTGTGATCGTGTTCCATCTCTCGTCCGTGTTCTGTCCACCGACCGCCATCACCGTCTTCCCCCATCGTCGTGTCTGATCTTCCGTCTTCCCCATTTGCCGTGTTCTATTCCTGATCCGTGACACCGATCCTCCATCATCCCTCATCGTCATCAACCATCATTGATGTCGTCTTCCTGTTTTCGGCCATCACCGTTCATCGTTTTGGGTAAAGATCCTCCGAATCCTCTTCTTCCAAATCTCAAATCTTAGTATTCCTTAATTCCTATTTTCTTTTCCTCTCTAGGGTTTTGAAGTTTATTGCTAGAGAACGGAGGCTTTAACACCATGCTGCTGTGCTGGGAGCTGGGCTTCAACACTTTGCTGGAGCCAAGGTCAGACCTCCATCCTTTTAACCCATTGATGCCATTAAACCCTTAAACCTATCGCCTCTTCGGCTCTTCCTCTTCTCTTCTATCTCTTGACTTTCCCAGTTTCCCCATCGAAGTCTCGAAGTCGAAGAGACTGAAGAGCCCTAGCCCTTGGCCCTCCCTAGTTCGTGTTCCGTCCACCGACTACTATCACTGTCTCTTAGGTTCATCATAAGCAGTCGGGCTTCAACATCTTGCCGGGCAGCTAGAGCCAAGGTTAGACCATCCATCGTGCCTCCAGTCTCCCCTGTTTTGGATGCGGGCCTGATTCAGGCTTGAACAATGGGCTCATTCGGGCCTGGACATGGGCCGAGTCTGATTCAAGCTTGGATGCGGGTCGGCTCAATCGAATTCGGATCGGATCCGGGTTTGAGCTGGGATCGGGTTCGGGCTATATATTTTTTAAAAAATTTGGACCTAAGCCCAGCCCGAAGCCCGACAAATAAATTTAGGCCGAGCTTGGGTAGGGGTGTGGCCCAGCCCAGTTCGGTTTGATTCCAGCCCTATTAATTACGATGGTGGAATTTGAACCCATGTATCCTGTATTACTTACTCACAAATTTTATCAACTCAATTAATTGGAATCTTCAAAAATTTACAAGCTACGGTTATATACTCGTCCGTTAATCTGATGTCCCGTGGCCTGCCTGCAGTCCATGTGGTTGGTTGGTGGTGGCTTTTGGTGTCCGTTGTGGTCAAGTGGACCAGAGCGCGCCAGCAGGGCACGAGTAATAATACCGCCTGATCCGGGTCTTCTAATTCCGGCGCGGGGGGGCATGAGCTGCGGTCCACCTGCTTGTCGCCCCCAATCGTCACCGTTTTATTTGAAGCTTGTGATCTGCACGCGTCCAGGTCTCCGTACGCCACAACCATTTACGCCAGATTCCACTTACCATAGATCTTTTATTCACTAGGGTGACCAATAGGAAAAACAGGTCCCCTCTCAATGTCCATGACTCCATTCGCGAGTAACACATAGTAGATTATTCCTAGCAAGGGAACACTAAAACAACTAACATGAGCTAAGTTAACTTTCTAGCATCTCTTTTTAACGAAATCCTTTCTCATCCAAACCTAGCATTAGGAGCCGACACGTCGGGGCCAATGAACTTTTCAAGTGAGATCACATAAAGAGCAAGATGCCAGAGATCAAAAGCTTCCTAGCCCCACCATATTTTGTTTTTTACCGGTGGCGGCAGCTCATGCATGCGCCACCATCGTTCTATCAACGCCCAGCATTGATTTGATTAATTGATTGATGGAAGTGAAGGAAGAATGAAATATTTTTTGAAAAGTAAATTTTTTATTTGATTAAAATTTTAAAATAAAAAATAATAAAAAAATTTATTTTTATAAAAAAATATTATTTATATTTTATAAAAAATAAAAATTTATGAAAGAGATAAATTTTGGCACTTCGATGGAAAGTATTGCTATTTTTTTTTTTCTAAAATATCTTTTAAAACTATAGCTAAGATTTTACAAAATATCAATAGATGGTTAGGATAAAATACTACATAGTGATATAATATTATATTAATATTTATATGGATAAAATATTAATATTATAATATTTATAATATTTTAATAATATTTTAATATTTATACTAATATAATATTTTTATTAATATTAATATAATAGTTATATTAATATAATATAATATTTATATCTATATTAATAAATTTATTATATTAAAATATTAATATTATATTAATATATATTAGTATTATATTATTAAGATTAATTATTATAGTCTAATATTATATTATATAATATATTAATATTATATTTATATTAATATAAATATAATATTAATATTTATATAATATTTATGAACGAAAAAAAATATAATCTTCTATCTACGAAGGGTATAATAGATATCTTACATAGTTTTTTTAAGAAAATAGATGCTCAATCAAATATAAACTATTCTGTAATAAATTATTTTTTTATGATCAATTAAATATATTAAAATTTTATTTTTAAAAAATAATTTTTTAAAAAATAATTTTTTGAAATTTTTTTTTCATAAATCAAACGAATTTTAAGTTTAGCCGACGGACTCGAAAAATTTGGAGTCCCATAATCCTATCCCAAGAGCTTTGGTGTATACTTTACCAAAAGAAAAAAAAAAAAAATGATGCATTAACCAATTAAATGGGCGAATAAACAACTAAGTGGCAAGTATTTGGTGACCCTGTTTGCCGTAAATCAGAATAAATCATTCTATTTGCGTGACAGCCGAGTGATAGAGACTACCGTCTCTTCTACCCCTACGCTGCTACGCACGAGCTGGCGCTCAGAGCTTTGAGCATGTCTAGTGCTCGTGGTACCGGGATATTAACTTAAGAACGGGCGAGATGAAGGTCGATATGACGCAAAATTGAACCCCCGCTCCCTGTATAAAGTGGTATGGAATCACACAATTCGATTCAAAGTTTCAGTCGTGGACTTGTCCTTATTTTGATGATCCTGGATTGATGCCAAATCCTTACCTGTTCGATTTCAATCAAGCGTATAGAATTTACCCCAAAAATTCAATATCTAAGAAATTCTAAATTGAATGCCGAATTCAATATCTTTGATAAAATTCGTCTGATATGACATCAAAAATAGTAATACATTCATACGAGCACAGATCCATGAGTTCAGGTTTGAACAAGCGATTCAGTTCTCTACATCATATAACGTTTATTGATCACGAAACGGTCAATGATTAAGTAGACTTGCACTCCATCGAAAGGAAAAAAAAAGAGAGGACAGAGTGGAAGCATTCTGCAACAGAAAGATAGAGAAAGACAAAGGATACAATCACCGGTCATTCATTAAGAGATGGATGGTACGTGATGTATGGTACATGGTTGGACCTTTCCCATTCAAACCCGGGCCGGAGAGGATCGCGGCTCATTTATTTTCGATCAATTATTCGTACTTTGTAATATTATATTAGTAAGAAAAATCGTTTTCTCGTCCAGCTTACATCCTAGAGACAATTATAGCAGGAGACGACATGGGTGGACTACCGACACCTCGGGACCGATGACAAGCCTCCATGTGAACTTGGATCCGAGGACATTTTCTCCACCAATCTCTCCTATTATTGTTCCCTTGCCAGGTCTGAGACTTTTTGTTCTGAAAATTCGAGTATTTGCCGGTAGAGTGGAGGAATAGATGGCGATTTGCTCCCCCTCGTCGGAGTCGTCGTCGGCGACGAGCGGCCGGGCCTGGATAGTCCACGCGCTGGTAGCCGGCGCGGCGGTGGCGGTGGGTGCCCACGCGGCAGCATATTTCAAGTGGTTCAGGAAGGGCCGGAGTCGGGTGGTGGGGATCATCCCTGCGCGGTTCGCTTCCTCGCGATTCGAGGGGAAACCCCTGGTCCATATTCTTGGGAAGCCCATGATCCAGGTTCGAGATCCATTCTACGGTTTGATGTAGTGTTTTGGTTGAGGTTCTCGTCTTCATTTTACTGAGATGATTGAGAGTTTTTGGTTGTTCAGTGCTTGCTTCATAGATTTTAATGTGTGAAAAAGGAGAAAAAAGCGTGTTGCTTGCTTATCCTATGTAGGGAAATGCAGCTACAAATATCAGGTGGAGTCGCTCCTTTTTTTTCTTTTTTTTTTTTTTGTGGAATTTGATTTATGGAGCGAGCTTCGCAAGCCCTCGTCTTTGCTGATGTTTCGTTACAGTGATGTGAATAATTTTTGATTGGTTTACTGCAAACAGAGTTAATGCTTTCCTATTCATGAACTAATCGTGCAAAGAAAAAGGCCAACGTGGATAAATATGTCCCTTTTTGTTTTCTAAATTTGATATAAAAATAATATTTAAATGATATTATTCAGAATTATTGTTCTATGAATTCGATGTAGTAACATGAGGGTTTTGGAATAATTTGATTCAGCTGATCTCTAATATTTGGCAGATCTGTGTATCTTTGTTCCATCATGATTCATGGTATTATTGGAGATTCCACAATTACAATAATGCTCTAGTGCCTTGCTGCAGATATAAAATTTGTGCCTTCACCTTCATTTGTATTTTTTCTGATAGTATCTACTGAATGAGTTGTGAGTTGTGACTGTTCTGTTCCACTGACTCCACGGAGTGGCTTTACAGAGAACATGGGAGAGAGCAAAGTTGGCTTCTACTTTGGACCATATTGGTAAGTATGAATACTTGTATGATGCCAATAATAGTATAATACTATACATGGTGCAGTTTGTATTTGGACAACTACATTTAGCCATTGGATGGACCACCTAACAGATGACCAAGCTCCTATTTTTAATCAATATGTAATGATACTGCAGCTCAGCAGCTTAATATTATTATTTGCTAATAAATGACATGATAATTGATTAAGAAGAAGCAATATGAGTCAGTACGTAACAAAATAGAAAAGCTGAAAGATTGCTTGATCATAGAACTCGTTCTTCCATTGAGTAAAATAATTGTTATATGAAGTCTAAACCATGACTGTATATTGTTTTAAATTATCCTACATCTGTCTTCGGGCATAGAAAGAAACTCATGGGTGAATTTCTTTTGCTCAGCAGGGAAGAGAAATGAAGGTTTCATTAGATGTTGTCGGACATTTGACGTTTGTTACCAGGAGAGGTGTGAAACTTGGGATTATGAACATAGCAGTGTTCAAGCTTGACCTCATAGATAAAAATAAGTGAAGATTGAAGAGATGAGGAAACGTACCATCATTAAAGAACAAAGGATATAAATTAAGAAATACATCAATCTAATAAAAATCCTATCTAGTTTAACAAACAATAATTTACATACAACGGTAGTGATTTATCAGTATCTAAGGATACCAAATTTATTTTCTGTGCCATCACCCATTCTAATTATGGCATGAGTAACTAGGAAAAAGCCTAGGCTATCTACTGATGAGCTAAGCTGTCTCTCTTGAGCTATGCAGCATCTGAACATCTCTTTCAGTTCGATGCTTTACTTTGTTTACTTTACCCCAGTAATTTTTCCCTCTTTGACACTAGTTGTGGCAACGGATGATGAGAGGATTGCAGAATGTTGTAGAGGATTTGGAGCTGATGTGATAATGACATCAGAATCATGCCGAAATGGTAACTTCTTGTTTTCTTTTACTGTTTTTTCATATAAGTAAATCTACTTATATATTATCATAAGCTTTATTTTATCTGCAGGAACTGAACGCTGCAATGAAGCACTTCTAAAGCTTGGAAAACATTATGATATTGTTGTCAATATCCAAGGAGATGAGCCTCTTCTTGAACCGGATATAATAGATGGCATTGTTAGAGCTTTGCAGGTGGTTAGTTGCACATTTATGGCTGAGTTTCTTTTCTTTATTTATGTATATGTTGTGTTAGATGTTTCTGAATTTTTGGGAGCTGTTATATTGCAGAAAATTAGGGGAGCAGCAACTTCTCCTGTGCTGCCTATGCTAACCATGTCAATATTAATAGGATTTGTTTATTTTCAGAAAACACACCAGGACAGGAATAAATTGTTCTAAAATCAACCTTGAAAATAGAATCGAAATAAACAAGTAAACTAGATCTGCATTCTACCTTTAAACCAATACATATAAGGTACCTGCAACTGCACTTCAGTGATGAATATCAACTTCTTTCTCCCCCACCTCCCCTCCTTTCCTTTAAGTGAACATCCTCTCCATTTTTTGATATTTTATGAAGTTTGGCGTCAGTAAACTTGACCTATCTCTCTAGAGGGAAAAAAAAGGGGGGGGGGGAAAGAAAGAAAAGAAAGAGAGCTATCTCTATAATGTGTGCATTACCATTCCATGAATGAACTTTACTTTTTGTTTGGTTGATAGGATCGGGTTTGCTATTGCATTTTGTTTATCTGATCTGGGTGCTAACTTTTGCACTTGGGGCTCCCTCTTTTTCTGTTCTTGTTTTCTCTCTCTCTCTCTCTCTCTCTCTCTCACACACACACACACACACTTTCTCACATGCTTGTATGATTACAGCTTGCATCTTGGATCATGTTTTCTTCATTGAAACAAAGGACATAATATGATATCACAAATTTGATGGAAACTGACTGAATTCTGGATCGTTATTTCTAGCAGCTACAGCTATGAGCAGACATTCATGATCTTTTGTTAGATTCGGCTTCTTCCTTGAATACATTTTCCTGTTTCCAGTCAGCTAATTAATTTAAAGCTATGTTTGGTTTCTCATAAACTGAGAAAAGTTTATCTCAAAAGTTATGTGTAAGCTTCTCTTTTGCCTTCTACACTGCTGATTTTTCTTAATCTTATTATGCATTAACACCACTAAAAGATAGGGCTTGTTATCCTATGTTTCCATCTAGGCTTGGATTGTCGTCATCTTTAGTCACTATTTCTTCTCAAAAGGAAAATAAATTTCTGCAAATTAAAAAGAAGGAGAAAAACAATGAAAAGAAGGAAGATCGAACAAATGGGAAAGGACTGGTAATTGGCAATTGGGAGTTAAAAGGTTGGTAAATGGCATAATGTGTATATCTTTGGCCAACTAAGAATTATGCCAGATATGACAGTTGTGATGGTAGGCATCATTCTCGTTCTTGGTGTAGAGCAAGATTGTTATTTATGATAATTTCTTCATGTTCTAGGTGTCAATTTTCCTTTCCATATGTTAGTTCCAAAAAAACAATTCTTTTACAGGAAAGCTGCATATTTGTGAGTAGTCTTCCTGATTGTAAGAAATCTTAGAGTTTGTTGTCTGTTCTCTTGACTAGCTGGTTGATTATCCTCACATTCATGGTACTTAGTTCCTGTGGAACCATGTTGTATGTTAAGCATATACAACCTGCTTCTAGTATTACTTGATTTTAAACTTTATGGGATCCAGTTTAAGAAAGCGTCTCAATAGAGGAATCAACCTATTCTTGTGGTTAGGTATGTTTAGCTCAAATGCTGTCAAGCTAACTTTAGTACATGTTCTCAAAGGGTAACAAAAACAGAGGTA